>NW_015151437.1:20820-22833 GCF_000732505.1 Cyprinodon variegatus
CAGAGTCTATAGAAGGTTTTAAGCAAGGGTCCGCTAACTCCAAAGGACCTCAGCCTCTTCAGGTGGTGGAGGCGGCAGCTCTGGCCCTTCTTTTACAGGGTGTCGGTGATGTGAACACCCAGGTATTTGAAACTCTTCAGTTTCTATGTCCTGCCCCTGGATGTTTATGGGGGAGTGAGGTGGGGGTCTTCTCCTGAAGTCGATCACCATCTCTTTGGTCTTACTGGTGTTAAGACACAGGCGGTTCTTCTCACACTAGTCCACAAAGTTCACGATGACCGATCGATACTCCAGCTCGTTCCCCTCAGAAACACAGCGCACAATGGCCGAGTCATAAGAGAACTTCTGGAGATGGCAGCTGTCCGTGTTGTAGGTGAAGGTGATGCCAAAATCATCCGTATTAAGACAATAAAAAAACCTGAAATATTTCAGTTGGTGTGCAATAAATCTAAAATATAGGAATTTTCAAGTTTTATCATTACATTATGGAAAATAATTAACTTTATCACAATATGCTAATATTTTAAGAAGGATCTGTAGATACACATATATATATATATTTATGCATATATGTATGTATATATACATAAATTTCTTCATTTAAGCTTTTTTTTTGTGTGTTTTTTCAGTGATCTGATCTCATCAGAATATGGTTTGATTGATTCCATCCTGTCAGAATAAGGAGCGCCAGTCGACTGACGAGCAGCTTCTCTGTTCAGTTTAATTAAGCGACCAGATTCCCTGTTAGTTTTAGGCTTGGATTATTAATTTCGAACAAATGTACTAATGTTACAGCTAGCAGTGGGCCTTCACATCACGAGTTAATGGTTAAGATCAAAACATTTGTCTTATTTCGGTAGAGTTCGATTACTCGGCGCTCAGCGAGCTAACCTGCGGTGTTAGCCTGGCTAGCCGTTAGCTGGATGCGCAGCAGCAAGTACCGATTGGCAGCTACCAAACCGTCGGACCAATGCCTCAGAATTCATCCTGGATCTGTTCTACCTGGTTAGGGACGAACTCTGGTCGCTCATTTTAACAGAACCTGATCGACCGAGTGCCCTGCAGCTGCGGATGTTTCTGTCTGACGGTTTATTGTTCAGCAGCCAAACGAAGCTAGCCTGTTAGCAGCTAACCCGTTAGCAGCGGCTGTGAAGGTAGGCCGAGCTCCGCTTATTTGGCTTTAAATGTGTTTTGTTTTTTGATTGTATGTGCTTTAAATATTTCCCTTTCTTAACATTTAAACTCCGACCATTAACCCCCAATGATTACGATGGGCGTTTAGAAGCTAACGCTAGTATTTAGCTTCATTTAAAGGTTAGCATCTCGTACCGAGCTCTCATCACCAGATTAACGATTACTGGTCAGTTTGTGGCTTTGCTTTAAGTCACTGTGTTTTGGTGACCTGGTATTTGGAAATCCCACGGATGTTGAAATTTTAAAATTTTAGGACGTTAGTTTGACACTAAACAGTCTTCAAAATGTATTCAGAGCATCCTGTCAATCTGGGATTATTTGGGTTTCTCAGTCTGTCGCAATTCACAAAAATGGTGAAACCAAAAGGGGAAACTAGACATTTGGCTGGAATTAACAAAAAACAAAAAATAGTTTTCTCGTCTTACAACCTTAAACATTATACAGTCATATTAGATTCAGTAAAGTGGGCTCATTATATAGAGGATAATCTAGCTGTTCAGTTATTCTTCGGTTCAACCTCCTGATGGTTCTTAGAAAACGTTCAGTTCCCCTGTGTCTGGAACCCCCTGTTCCTCCTGTCTGATGGCTGCTCCCTGCAGAGGTTCTGGATCTCTAATGGTGACACACTGAGCTGATCTACCACTGTAGATCTCTGTGGTCCAGATCACTGCAGCTGTGATGCAGACATTGCTGGGTATTCTGGAGTCCAAACTAAATTTAGTTGGTGTTGTGCTGATTGCATATGCTGTCTGCATGAGACCAACCAGGATTCAGTTTAAAGGAATAGTACACCCAAAACATGATTAGCCTTCATTTTCT
>NW_015151437.1:24828-31311 GCF_000732505.1 Cyprinodon variegatus
GTTCAAGCCTCAGTCCCACAGACTGCCACTCTGGCTCCCTAAGCAAAAACCCTTAACCCCACACTGCTCCCCGGGTACCGCAAAATGGCAGCCCACTGCTCCCCAAGGGGATGGGTTAAAAGCAGGGAGTTCATTTCCTTGCTGTACTTGTTAAAGTGTAATGAAAATAAAGCACTGTGGGAAAAAATGACCCTGGAAGAAAAAAGAGCTGTCTGGGTCTGGTCTGAGCCATCACACGCTTCCTTCCTTCCTTCATCACTGTTACCTTACTGACCTGTAGCTCTCCTCTCCTGGAGATTGTTAGTCTGATATTAGGACTGATGAGCATATCGGAACCAGAAACTCTTTACGAACACATTTCCCTCCATGTATGCCAGAAACCTGTCTGTCTGAGGACCTTAGGTCAGAAGGCTGTTCTGTGGCGCCTCTCTGTCTGTTTCGCCTTCTTGTTTTCGCCAATGGGCAGTGTTTTTCTTTTTTTGTCTCTCTAATTTATAATCTCAGAAAGATTGTGCAGGTGTGCTGCTCCACAGCTCAGTGGAACCAGGCTATCCATGCAGCGTTGCAGCCTGGTTCTGCTGTAGAAACATTGCTCATGTAGATTCATGATCATGTCATGCAAAATCCTTATTGAGAATTGTTTGCACTGATAACGAGTTTCTGTCATCCTGCCGCCTCTCTGTCTGTTTTGCCTTCTTGTTTTCGTTGGATGGATTGATTTTATTTTGAAATTCACCAGGACTATTTCCCGTTTGATCTGTGAAACAGGAGCTCAGTGTGCTGACCGCTCTGGCATCAGAACAAACTTCCCTCCAGGAGAAAGACTTTGTTGATCCGTACTGCTGATGTGAGTGTAATCAGTGATTTGGGTTCCCTGCAGCACCTCTGCTGCATGTCAGCATCGCTGGGTCAGTCTGATAGTTTGGTCGTTTAGGGGAGAAATTGTCCTTGATTCCCAAGATGAAAATGAGAAAACAACAGATTAAAAACAAGCAAGTCAAATAAGCATGGAGGCAAAAAGAAAGATGTGGATGCAGAAGAGAAGATGCTTCCTGGTTCGAGAGAAGAGGGGACACAGAACCTGAGGTCACTCTGTCAGACCTCTTTCGAGAACCATGTCTAACTCCGGTCCTGGAGGGTCACTTTCCTGATGCCATCCAGAAAGAACTTTCAACCCTGTGGGATGTTAATCAATGCCAGGGTCCTGACTTAAACCTCATCAGTAATCTGAAAATGGCTACAGAGATGTTCTCCATCCACTCTGATGGAGCTTCAGCTGTTCTACAGATGATCTGGTCCAAATAGTGGGCGGAGCCTCAGCTGGAGGCATCGGATCCAAACAGGCCTGAGGTTGGAGGATCGGCAAAGGCTGTGAAAACGTAGATGTGGTTTCTTTGTTTACTATTATTTTTATTTTAATAACAGTCAAACAAGTGTGTAGAAGATGAGACGGTTAGTGCAGCACTGTGACTGTCATCACATGCTGCCCGAATCGCCTTCATCATCCTCCTCATCCTTTTACTGCCCAGCCCTTCTGTCCAACTTTATTTCCTCCCACTTTATTTGCTCCCCTGACAGATCGATGGTCAAAGCTTAAATTTTCCAGCATTGCTCAGATCCACGCCTCGCTCTGAGGCAGAAGGCGTGGCTGAGGTCAGAGGGAGGTCAGGCCTTAATCACAGTCAGCTGATCTTTGATGCATAATCCCAACTTTTTACACCTTAATCTGGCGGCAGCACCTGGTGCTCGGATCAAACCTTCAGAGATCATAGAATCTGTTGAACAAACCTGGATTTCTCAGAGGATTGTGAAGGATGTAGGGAAATGTATGCAAACTTCTGAGCTCCAGTGTTTTTTTAAAACCATGAGCAGCTAATAGTCCTGAAGTTCACATTCGATGGGATCTCTGTAGCTTTTCATTATTTTCCTGCAGGGCTGCAGTTATTTTATTGTTGAATATAAATACTTTAAAAACCTTTAAGCATATTTGCTGTTTCTGATTTTGGAAAATAAAATCCACCTTCTTTTCCATTAGATTAGATTCAGATTTGCTTGTTTCAATCACATGGGAAAATATGCCCTTTTTTCCCTCAAATGTTAACATTTAGGTTAGTTTTGTTTTTTTCACACCCCTGATATAAAAGCAGCTGCTTTATGACAAGCTGACAAGTAAGTGAGGATTATTCCTATGGTGCCGTTGGGTCAGAGACACCCAGCTGAGTCATGTCTGCACCAGGAGACGTGCTTAAGGTAAAATGTTGCTGCAGTGGATGTTTTAGAGAGAAACGGAGGCTAAACTGAGATTAGCAGCAACTTTTTCAGAACAGGAGGAGCAAAATACAGCGTCTGTTAGGTTAGATCAGCCAGTCAAACTATAAGTTATCAGACACTATTCCAATATTTGAAATCACTAATTACAAATATTAGGTCAGAACATTTTTTTTCTATTTTAATTTATTTAAAAAAACTAGTGTGATTTTTCAAATCTGAATCAATTATTTGAATTAACAAAGATCGATTAATTAACCCTTTATAGGCCACTCAGTTAAATACTTTGACAATCAAAATTTTAAGCCAATAGCGTTATTGGAATCCAGGACAAGACCCTATTACCCTTGTAACATTCCAAAAAATATGAATATTTTGATGGCAAAAATTAATATCAATGTAATAACAAACGCCAACTTTCCTGAATATATTAAAAAAAATAACAAAAGTGCTTTTATAAGAAATTCATGAAAAACACTCTGAGAGGGACAGACACACGTTCTTTTTGGTCCAACATAACCTTAGAGGCATTAATGCTGATACCGGCACTTACATTTTTTAATTTATGGACCTAAATATAATAGTTAACTAAGCTTATTAACTTTTTAACTTAACTTTTTAATTTTTTTAACTTTTTTTTTGACTTGTTAACTTTTTTTCAACTTAATTTACAGTAGTTAATATATCATTCAATGGCTCATTTAATTGTTCAAATGCCAAAATAAGATGTTGAGCCATGTAGCAGCATCTTTGCTGAATGGTTGGATATAGATCTTGTGCTTCTAGACTTCACTGTGGGACCCTATAAAGGGTTAAACCAAAGATGAATTCTATAGAAATGCATTTTCCTCTTTTCTTACAGCCTCCATAACCAACCGTTACTTTATTGTCTTTATGTTGATATTAAATTATTATTAAGATGCTGCAGACTTACACGGTGAGATGATTTAGGTTACAGCTAAGCAGGTTTTTGATACTAGGAATCCAGTTGGAGATCAGAACAGGTGAATTCGGATCCAATCGATTCTTGACATTTTAATGGATTACCAAACCCCAATTAAAGTTTGTAAAAGAAAAGGGCCAGAGGATCATTGGTGTGATCTGGGTTCCCTTCAGGGTCACCCTCTCCTTCCAGGTTCCTTATTTGCTCTAAAGAAAGACGATAAAGGATGAATCGTTCAGTTTCTATTTTGGGAGGAACCAAATTTGTTCTGCTGTCAGACCGTGAACCAGGGGTCACATGTGCTGGTGAAGATTCCCAGTCATCCAGGTCATAGTTGTTCCAGAAAAGTAAAAAGATGTCAGTCGACTGGACTTGGTTTCCAAGTTTGATGATGTTTCGCTTCCTATCCAGGAAGCTTCTTTAATTCAAAGTGTCAGAATAAGTAGGGATGCACAATATTGGGATTTTGGCCGATATCCGATATGCCGATATTTTAAAACTCATGTAGCCGATAACCGATATCGATACCGATGTTAAAGCTGGACAAAAATAAGTAGTCATTGAAAATAGCAGTTTTGTTATCCATTTCTGACACTTTGAAAAATAATATACTCAAATATATTTTCATATGCTAATATCAAATAGATTTTTAAAAACGCGGTATCGATCTATTTTACTTTCAAAATCTTGTGAAATTTCATCGTTCTGTTACAAACTCTCGTGATATTTTGCAAATTCTTGTGAGATTTTGTTAGTAAAATAGATCGATACCGCGTCAATATATCAACATATAAAAATATGGCAAAATTTCGTGAATTTTCGGGGGATTTCGTAGCATAACGATGACATATAGCAATATTTCATTAGTAAAAGAGATTGATATGGTGTTTTTAAATGGCAATATATCAGCATATGAAGATATTGGGATATTTTAATGTATCGATATTTTTTCCCTCGTCTTTAGAAGCTTTAAGTCTGTAAAAAAGAAGTTTTTGAGGAAGAAGAAAAAGTAGTATTTTTTTATTTTATTTTAGACTTTAGAAACTCAGAAGCTGATCAAATATCGGGTTAAATATCAGTGGGGTGGCCGATGTCCGATATTCAGTTTTAAGGCCGATACAGGGCGATACCGATAGGGGGCCGATTATATCATGCTTCCCTAAGAATAAGCATTGAGTTCCAACACTAAGGCTTGTTTCAGCTTAGAAAACATGCAAATAGAACCAGAAGGGGCCACATGGTATCATTCCGAGGGCCACAAATGTGCCTCACAGAGACACCCCTGTAATAACATGGACTGTGGGTTTTATATTATTTTCTAAAGCGGGTGTTTTAAACGATCAGTTCTGAACCAAATTATTAGAGCTCCTTGCTTGATTTAAAGAAATTATTAGTAGTGAATCATTCAAAGGCAATAATTAGCATAGATTGGTGAAGCTTTAATGTTTGCTGCTTTTCTCCGTGTTGATCTAAGATCATCCAGAGTTTTCTCCTTGAGTTCAGCCTCAGGATGCAGGATCCAGCTGCTCCTTGATTCCAGTCCGAGGTCCGGAGCCGTCCTCGCTCCCTATGCTTTATCGCGCTGCCATGGCGACAGTGCTGCGTGATGGAGGTTGACCTGCCAAGTCTATGCTCCTTTTAATTAGAGATAAAAACGTCCGCCGTCCTCATGATTTAGATTTCTGAATTAAAACAGTAGTTACTCTGAGCCTTCAAGAGCTGATGGGGAAACTGTGCTCCTCATCCTGTCCACGATCAGAGGAGGGTTCGGCGCTGTAATCTGGGTGGGCGTGTCTAACTGTGGGTCTGGGTCATCCTTAATGATTTCAGGTTCAGTGTTCTGCCTTTTCTCTAAGGATTGTTAAAATGTTTAATGGACGGACGGGTTTTCTCTCCCAGCCTTAGCTCTGCATGGCGACATCAGCCTGACGGCAGCGGGTGTGAGCAGCCAATCAGCCGAGGCCCCTGGTAGCAGCATGGCATCCCGTCAGAGGAACTCGGTCCGGATCCTGTCCAGCCGGGAGCGGGGATCGCAGACGTTTGGCTCGCAGCGGCTCCTGCAGCTGCTGGTGGAGGAGAAGGTCCGCTGGATGAAATGGCAGAGTCAGGTGGGTCACGGGTCGCCTCCGCTTTGAAGGGGTTCTGAAATGAAAGCAGAGTTATCGATAACGACCGATTAGGCTCTGTGGGAGCGGCTTCAGTGTTCTGTGCCTTCATCATGTGTTGATCTCTGTCTGTTACAGAAGGTGGAGCTTCCTGACAGCCCGCGATCAACGTTCCTGCTGGCCTTCAGCCCTGACAGGTAACACACGCTTTCTAAACATAAACTGGTTTCTGCCTCCAGCCGCTTTGTAGTCCATGACTGCTGCTGGGTTTCCTCCACGCATCATGACTGCTGCTGGGTTTCATCCATGCATCATGACTGCTGCTGGGTTTCATCCACGCATCATGACTGCTGCTGGGTTTCATCCACGCATCCTTTAGCGGTGTAAATCACACCTGTTATGGCGATTAGATTCAGTATTGATTTACTGACCCAATGATTCGATTATTTTCGATACTCAAGAATACACCACAATACGATTTGATTCTATTAATTGGTTCATTTTTTTTTTTTACCTTACAGGCTAGACAATGTTTCAAATGTATAAAATAAATCAATGAAAGCTGTAATATTGTTATGCATTTTATTTGAGAAACAACAGCAAATAAAAAAAGTCAAAAAGTTGTACTACACCTAGGCCTATGAAAACCTCATTCACTGAAAAATATTAAAACCCCTGCCTTATAGATTCTGAAAGGCCTTGCATCAAAAAATACTGCACAGAATCAGTGCAATGAGTGCAATTCAATACCTCGGCTCCAGAGTGTCGAGCAGGTATCGGAAGCCTTTGTTCTCCACAATGCAATAGGGACGTATGTCTGTACATATGAAGAACGCCTCCACAGACATTCCGCTGCCCCTCTCCCAAAATGTAACTGACCGCAGACAGGAGGCCGGGTTGCTTTGTTTTTATAACCAAAATTGCAGAAAACAACTCATGAAGTTGGACCAGCTAGAAAGACAAGGTGCGCGAGAATGATTTTAAATGATCCGCGGAAACCCTGGATCATTTCCGTATGTTTTGCTGCTTTGAATTTAATCATCTGGCGCATGCTCTCTACCATCTCCAAGGAACTCAGAGCGGAGCGGACAAAGCCACAGCGGGGGCTGTAGGCTTTGCTTTGAGCAGGCGGTCTGGAGCGCAGCGGGGCGGGGCGGAGCGCTGACG
>NW_015151437.1:31523-33541 GCF_000732505.1 Cyprinodon variegatus
TTCTTCTTCTTGTTTACTACTGGTGGTTGGCTTTGGTCGCAGTACCGCCACCTTCTGCTCTGGAGTGTAAACGCTTCGCCTATGAGAAAAAGGAGCAGCGCATGAACCGAACGCAACACACGCGAATCGAACCGGAACAGTCGAACCGAACGGTTCAGACGGTTTCATAAGCCGTTCCATCCCTCATATATATATATATATATATATATATATATATATGAATCATTGGTACTTGTTGATGGCATTACATTTATTTATAACAGCATTAAAAAGCATTAAATTAAAGTTACTCATTCCTGTATAAATCCTGATATTTTAGACAGATCATAATCCCGATGAGAAAAAATGTTTGGAGGTGGAATTTCATGCTTGAATACAAAACAATTTTTCCAACTCATAAAGTAAAAAAGCCAAGCTTCTGTCTAGCTTGAGCAGATAAAAAAACCAGAGCATCCAGAGCGTTGAAGTGTCAAAACACCTTGACCAGCATTGGACCAGGAGCCCAAATTTTGGCGTTTAAGCGTCTTTAACACGCAAAACTCTTTTTGGCGTGAACGCAGCTTTAGAGCTGTTATCATAACGCGCTCATGTTATTACTGAAGGTTATCATTGGGTCAGAGTTCTGAGACGCTGATGATAGATGAGGAGGCCTGGCCCTCCGTATCCGCTCTCACCGTCTCCTTTGTCTTGGCAGGTCTTTAATGGCCTCCACACACGTCAACCACAACATCTACATCACGGAGGTGAAGACGGGAAAGTGCCTACATTCCTTGGTGGGCCACCGGAGGACCCCATGGTGCGTGACCTTTCACCCCACCATTCCTGGCTTGGTGGCCTCTGGGTGCCTTGACGGGGAAGTCCGCATATGGGACCTGCATGTGAGTATCAACCAACCACCGCCTGCGATGAACGGAGCGGGTCGACGCCGATAACTAGGAGGAGGCTGGGCGGAATCCCAGAGATCTGAATCAGTCCGGATCGTTCCACTGAATCACTTCTCCGTCCGTCCGTCAGTCTGATGTCATATTGAGGTCCAACCAGTTTGTTTGCAGAAAAGCGGAAAACTGGATGTTAGATGTTCAGCATGACTTGAAGAAATCTTCACCCAAATTAAAACATTCTGTAAGTTTGTTTATGGAAATAAGGCAAAAAGAAAAAAAGCAAAGGAGAACATTAGTCAAGCTTTAGGGCGTTGATCCGACTTCAGGAAGCAAAGCAGCTGAGAAGCCATGAGGAGGCGGCTGTTTGCTGATTCTAAAACTACTTTATTAAAACTTGTTGAAATCATGATGCATGAGCTGTCTTACTGCTCTGGCAGATTATTTATGTAGAGTAGAGAATAATCTAACAGAATCTGCTCTTGCTGCTTGTGTCGATCTAAAAACAACATCAGAAAGACTTTTTGTATAGATCTGATAGTGAGACGGTAGCAGACCTGGCAACCGGATTGAAAGCAAGCGAGCTCGCCACTTACGGCTGTTTTATACTTCGAAACTAGGTCGTCTGCGTGTGTGTCGCAGTGAACGCAGAGACGTCCCCGCCCCCTCCGCAGACATTCTGCTGCACCTCTCCAAAATTGTAGGTGATCACAGACAGGAGGCCTCTGATTGGTCAAATCTACATCCGCTCTACACTATCCGTATTTCCTGTTTGGTACCTTATCGCTTGTTTTGTTGGTATGACCGCCATTGCGGAAAATGACTCGTCACCAGCTAGAAGAGTGAGGTGCGAGAGAACGCTGGGACCATTTTTCCACCTGGATCCCCGCTCTTTTTTGCCCTCAGGATTGCAAATGAAGCGCGCATGCGCCGGGATTGACGGCGCAAATTGATCACAATAATTAAAACAGCCTGCGCTTTGTAAAGCGAAAAAAGTCGTAACATGCAACTTTTGTAAAAACAAATGAACATGGCACTGAAGCACCACTGTTATGACGCAGCAACTGAAAAGGAAACACGTTGGAGCCTTCAATGGCAGTAAAGAGAGCTGATCAGCAGGATGAATGACCATGTTTGTTT
>NW_015151437.1:33571-34958 GCF_000732505.1 Cyprinodon variegatus
AAAATATTTTTTGTCCGATTCATCGATTTTTAAAATAATCGTTAGTTGCAGCCCTACTTTCTATTAACTCCTTCAGAGAAGAACCAGACAACCAACCTTTGTTCTCAACAGATCCTCCTTAGTCGTGCTTCTCCAGCTGTGTTTAAACATGTTTGTGGGGTTAAAGTGTGACTATGAAATGTTTCCCCGACCAGTAAGGAAGATGTTAGAAATCCTAAAGATCTGCTATTTTCTTCTCTGCTGTTTGTTTTCTGCCTGTTTTCTGAGGTCGACTTGTCATGATCCATAAATTCTCCAAATTTGACCACATTCCTCTTACATACAAACGGGTTCCTTTTTGTTTAGACTTGAATCCACTGATGAATGACATCTCTTTGATGAAGCCCTAATCAGACTTGGAGGTTTGAATAAAAAATGAATTAGGATTGGATGAGAGCGTAGAGTGGAAGGATAGCGGTACGGAGGGTTTTTTCCAGCGTTCCCATGAATGACTGGGTGCTGCGCTGTCTGCAGGGCGGCAGCGAGAGCTGGTTTACCGAGAGCAACGTGGCCATCGCCTCCCTCGCCTTCCACCCAACGGCTCAGCTCCTCCTCATCGCCACCAACAACGAGCTGCACTTCTGGGACTGGAGCCGCCCCGAGCCGTTCGCCGTGGTCAAGACGGGCAGCGAGACGGAGCGAGTAAGGTGGGTCAAAGAGCATCGGCGAGCAGCGGGGCCAGGAAGCTCTGCCGGCATTCCCAACCGGAGTCATTAAACCAACAAAGCTCAGCTGGCTGGAACCGGTTCTATGAAAGCAGCATAACTTTTACTCATAGATTAAAGGGATGTTTCAGAGAAAAATCTTAACATGTATAGATTTAGAATCTTAAAATGAGCTAAAATCGTCCTGCTAGTAGCTGCTGTCATTATTTTCCTTCCAAACTTTCTGTAATTGTCTCCTGTAAGGAAACTATTTATGATCATTTTTTTTAAAAAGCAAGCTCTACTTAAACAAGGAGGAGATGGTGTGAAAGTAAAAGGCTTGTTTCTGTCCTGCTCTCTGTAGGTTGGTGAGATTTGATCCTCTGGGTCACAACCTCCTCACAGCGATTGTGAATCCATCCAATCAGCAGGTGAGTTTAAGCGCCATTTCTGAACTTTTACATGTTAAGATGGAAGAAAATCAGTCAAATCCAGTTTCCACACCAAGGTCTCAGTTCTTTACATTCCTGGTATCCATTGATCTGAGGTTTTCCAGGTTTTCTGGAGATGCTTTAAAGTTCGTCTTCGGTCTATGGCCGTTTTTACATCCAGTTTAAATGATAAAGATTTTTCCAAATTAAGATCCGATGTGTGTGATGTTTAGGGCTGGGTACCGAACTTCAGTTCTTTTACGGTACCGACCG
>NW_015151437.1:38856-43346 GCF_000732505.1 Cyprinodon variegatus
CAGCCGATCAATAGAAAAGCGTCTTCACTCCAGAGCAAAGCCCCGCCCCTAGAATGAAGAGAATCTGATCTGGAATACATTTTTTGAAAATAATGACATTTATAAAACTTAATCTGACAAATAAGAAATAAAAAAAATATAGCCTGAAAAAATAAAATCTAAATAAAAATGTGTGGATGTAAAGATGTAAAACAACAACTACAACTTTAGCTCCTTCATCACGGGCTGAACAGATGTAGATCGGCGTGCAGGTGATCACCACAGGGCGCGTCTCCTGGCTGAAGCGTCCATTAGCAGCTGGTTCCGTCTGTTCTCAGTTCTTTCCTTTTTCCGCAGAATGATGACGACTCCGAGGTTCCCATGGACAGCGTGGAGATGCCTCACTTCCGCCAGCGTTCCTTCCTGCCTTCCCAGCCAGTTCGCCGGACGCCGATCCTCCACAACTTCCTGCACATCCTGTCGTCCTCCCGCTCTGCGGGGCACAGCGTGGGCGCCGAGCAGCAGCAGCAGCTGCCGCCACGGCCTCCGAGCGACGGTGGTAGTGCCGCCGAGGCCCCCAGTACGGCGGGCGGAGCCTCCATTCCAGGTTGCACCCAGCACCTGGGCATGCTGTGCGTGTGCACTCGCTGCTCTGTCAGCCGGAAGCGCGCGATGCCCGCCGGCGCCTCAACGACGGCTACGCCAGACCCCAGAGTCTCGTCGGAGACCCCCCCTCTCTCCACCGCCTCCACCTTCTCCTCGGCACGCACGGAGCCCAGGCAGCCCACAGAGCGGCCCTCAGCCTTCACCTCCGTCTACTACAGCGCCGGCGCCTCCCTGAACCCCATCATGCCAAATATCTTGGAGCCTCTGTCGGCCCCCAGGCCCAGCCCAGACTGGACCCGCAGCCTGTTGAACATGAGAGAAGTAGGGGTGGGTCCGTCCATGCTGCCTCCTCGGACTTCCTCCTCCTCCTCGGTCAGCCTGCTGTCGGTGCTGCGGCAGCAGGACGGCTCGTCTCAGTCCCCGCTCTACACCTCTGCCTCCGAGGGCCGAGGTTTCTCCCAGCAGGGGGACACGGGGCCCCGGGAGTCGGCCGGCACCAGCAGCGGCCACCACCCGTTCTGGGATGGCTCTCGGAGCTCCTCGGCCTCCTTCCGGAACGTCCTGCAGTGCAACCTGAGCCGTTACTTCCTGGAGATCGACCGCATCGACATCGACCCGTCACTGGGGGGCAGCATAGCCGACGGGAACCAGGAGCCCGGCCAGGAACTGCTGAACAACAACATGGACACAGAGAGGCCGAGCCAGCCCTCCTCATCCTCCTCTTCCTCCCCAACCATCATCCATTACCAGCCTCCCGCCCCGCCCGCCGCCGCCTCCAGCAGCTTGGAGAACAACGTCCCTCCCCCGGCCTCCAGGGGCCACTTGAACCGCTGCCGGGCCTGCCACAACCTGCTGACTTTTAATCAGGACTCACAGCGCTGGGAGCGCACGCACCAAACCTCCTCCACCTCCTCTTCCTCCTCGCTGGATGCGCCCTCCTCTTCCTCTTCCTTCCCCTCCCCAGCAGCACCTTGGCAGCCGGATGACAGCAGGCGGACGCTAGAAGCTCAGAACCTGGAGAGGAGGGCGGTTCCTGAGCCCATCGAGCAGCCGCCTCTGCCTCCTGCGGGGGCCGGAACCGTGGCCTTCCCTCTGGCCCCTCCTCCCAGCCAGGCCACCGAGCAGACGGTGGGCCTGGTCTACAACCAGGACACGGCGCAGTGGGAGAGGGTGTACCGGCAGGCAACCAGCAGCCGGACCGCCGAGCCACCAGAGGCCTTAAGCCAAGAAATGCCTGTTGACCCCCCTGATGAGGACTCGCTGCGGAGGTACGGCGTCTCAGAGTTAATTTAAGGCCATCAAAACACAAATAAGAGTAATTAAATCCAAGTCTGGTTTCTGTCCAGATCTCAAAGATGTAATGAGATCGCTGCTAAGATAACTGGATTTATCAAACCGTGAGCTAAAAAAAAGAACCAACAGGAACTAGAAATTAAAAATCCTGAGTAGCTGCCAACCAAGCTAACTAAGATTACATTTGTGCAAAACCAGGGGATTACATCAGTTTATTATGTTTAGATGTTTCCTGATCTCTGAATTATTATATTGGATCTTTAATAAACCCCAAAATAGAGATTGACCCATAAAGGAGTTTTAGATTGAATCAATCTAACCGATCCTCCTGATGTGCTACCGATATTTTGGGGACAATTTTTTCTCTATTTATATGATTATAAATGAAAATGATAACAAATGTTACACAATTCTCCATTTGAACAAAAAAAAAGAAACAATCAACCAAACATGAATAATGTTAAAGGAATAGTACCCCCAAAACATGATTAGCCTTCATTTTCTACTCACCCCCATGCTGAACAACACTCTGGAGTACTTTTTTGATATCTCAAATGCATCTGGAGATCTGGGAGGCTTCTTGCTGTCTGCTGACATTCAAATAATGGAGGTCTATGGCGCCCGAGACAGAAAGGTCCATAAAAGTCCACAAAAAACGTGTCAATATTCCTCCATACTGCTCGTCCAATGTATTCCAAGTGTCCTGAGTGGGTAGCGTCCAGAATTTACTCGAAACGAAGTCATTTAGAATGTTTTTAGAGCATAAACAGTAGTGTATAGGATTTCCTAAAAGCGAGTTCACGAGTCTACGGAAACCGCGGCAGACCAAACCAGATGAAAGTGCGCATTCAGCGTCTGCTCTGCCGATAATGCAAGCGTAGAAGAAGAAATGTGCTGTTTACCTGTGCAAAGAAAGAAACAACGAAAGAAAAATGTCTGAGGACTTCAGTGTTGAGGAAGAGCATGAGTTCTTTGCCGAGCTGAATGCGCACTTTCATCTGGTTTGGTCTGCCGCGGTTTCCGTAGCGTCGTGAACGCGCTTTTAGGAAATCCTATACACTACTGTTTATGCTCTAAAAACATTCTAAATGACTTCGTTTCGAGTAAATTATGGACGCTACCCACTCAGGACACTTGGAATACATTGGACGAGCAGTATGGAGGAATATTGACACGTTTTTTGTGGACTTTTATGGACCTTTCTGCCTCGGGCGCCATAGACCTCCATTATTTGAATGTCAGCAGACAGCAAGAAGCCTCCCAGATCTCCAGATGCATTTGAGATATCAAAAAAGTACTCCAGAGTGTTGTTCAGCATGGGGGTGAGTAGAAAATGAAGGCTAATCATGTTTTGGGTGTACTATTCCTTTTAGCAGGTTGGATGGAAAGGCACTGTGCGTCTGTGCTGTGATCTTTTGGCTGCTGAACCCACCAGTGAATTGGTGAATGCCGATTGGCTGAATCTGAACCACAGAGATGAACGTAGATCCAGAGCCGAGCTCAGCACACCGATCATCACCATCATGGCTCTGGAACTGTGGCGTTCCTCCTGCAGAGCAGCAGCATCACACACAGTGATCACGGCTGCATCAAAATAATAATAATTGAACTTTATTCATCTCACACCAGCTCCCCAGGAGCAGTGTGGGGCTAAGGGTCTTGCTCAGGGACCCAGAGTGGCAGTCTGCAGGAATGGGGCTTGAACTCAGAACCTCTGGGGACCAAGTGCGCCGCTCTAACCACTAGGCCGCCACTCCCCCATGTTTTCAGCAGCTGGGTTTGGATCTACCCTGTCAATCATCAGGACCAGGAGTCGAGCTCTTCGGTCAGAGGCGCTCATAGGCCCATCTTTTCTGTGTGACCGCTCTCCATGTATAGTTGTGGTTCAGCAGCGCAGTGAAATCAGACGCTTATGAGGATTTATTTTTTTATATAAAGTGGAATTGAACGGTTTGTTTTTATTGATCACAGCCTGATAAATCATAGCTTAGGTCTGCAGATGAGAACCTAAATGAAACGTATCATTCTATGCTCCGCCCCCAACAGGCGGCTGCTGGAATCCTCCCTGCTGTCGCTGTCTCGGTACGACATGTCCGGATCCAGAGACCACCCCATCTACCCAGACCCGGCCAGGTACGCCACCACACAGTTGTGACACAGGATCCGGCTCTGATTGGCTGTTTGCGACCTGAAGCTTCTTTCTTTGCTCCGCAGACTTTCTCCAGCAGCGTACTATGCTCAGAGGATGATCCAGTACCTGTCCAGACGGGACAGCATTCGCCAGCGTTCCCTGCGATACCAGCAGAACCACCGCATGCGAACCATGTCCACGTCCTCCGACAGCCCCGCCCCCAACCCCTCTAGTGCAATGGACAACAGCGACGTGGACTTTGAGGAACTGGAGTAAGTAGCTAAGCTTGATGGGCTGGAAATGGAGAGGAGATACTGAACGTTTCACAAGAATGTAGAGTATGGACGCCTGTTCTCGCCAAGTCCGTTCTTGGGAAGCATGGACTTTGGGAGAACAGGAGCGTGGAGAACAAATCTGTGTCAACTGGAACCGAAGCATAGTCGTGACATCACCACACGCTTTTTTTTTTTTTTTTTTTTTT
>NW_015151437.1:43668-45907 GCF_000732505.1 Cyprinodon variegatus
GACAAGTCTGCTCTGATCAGAGCATGTGAACGGAGCGGAGCGCCGCATAATTCCCGCTCCCTGCTCAGGAGGATGTTCACTCATTGGCTCCGCTGCTCAAAGTTGCGCCAGGAAGCTCCGCGCTCGCCTTAATTTTTCTGCCGCTGCGGCAAAATCTCTCCACACTCCTTCAAATTTTCAGGAGAAGGTTTTTCTGACATTTTTCCTTCATCTAATCATGCCAGGGCCCTGAGACACACGGCGTTTGATTTAATGATGTGACCGATACATGTGCATTTCCTTATTTAACTGGCTGTTAAATTATCGTACTGTTTCCCAGCTGTGAACATAACACCTCGCTCCATTTATGTTGCCCCGCGTTTCCTATTTAATTAGAAATTTATTTTACTAGACTTCATTAAAAAGGTCGCTTTGCATCCTATTGCAAATGAGGTAATAGCTATAATGCACGCATGTGATCCATTTTCAAAAACAGGCTCTTACCACAACGATCACTTTATGTAAACCCACTCTATATTAACTATAGTTAGTGTATGATTTTATTATATTTTATAAATCAAATGTTATTTTACAAATTTTATAATCCAATATTTTTAACTGACGTGAGCGCATCGGAGCGAACTGCTCTGCCTCTGATGCATGCTGGGTAAAGAGGGATCAGCAAGAACAACATGCTGAGTTTTAGTCAGTTTTTGGTCTTATGCTCCAGTGAATTGGAACAGTGCTGAGGCTGATGAGAGCGCACAAGTACGCATTAGAAGAAACTGCAAAGGAGTCCAAATAAACCGTTTATAAAGTTGCTAAAATATATAGAATACTGAATGAGTCAAAGGGGGCAACCTAGAAAACCTCACCTTAGACCAAAGCATCAAGATCACATCCTCAACTAAGCCAATAGAAAAAATCCTACGCAGTAATCCTTTTAACCTGAGGAGGGCGCCAAACAGACAACTTTAGACACAGAAGAAGGATTTTAACAAATGTACATGAAATTGCCAAAAATAATTATCATACGTACGTTTATGGCTTATTTTATAATGTGGACTGATAGAAAAGGCCTGATTAGGTAATATTCTTCAAACAGAGGACGGTAATTCAGGTATGAGAATGATTGACCCATTGTGCATTCACCAAAGTTACAGAAACTTAAAACTAAAGTGTATTGAAGCGAAGGCAAGCTGATATATTCCCATATTCATTGTTCGCTTGATATTGAACTGATTCACCATATTAATAGCGGATCAAGACATGTCTAAAAAGGCATTATTTCCAGAAGACTGTGGTTTATCACCAAAATAAAGGTGGTTTAGGGTGAGTCGTCCTTTAAGCAGCTCAGTGTATCTGTTAATAAGAATGGATTCAAATCAGTTTTAAAAGGATGAAGATAGATTCTTTTTCTCTCTAATGTGGTTTGATCTTTAATTTGATCATCAGTATTTAACACATTTATTTTAGCTATAGCCTTAATTACATGACTGTTTAGTTGTGCAGCATGTTAACCCGCATTATATCAACATTATACAGCATTAATAGAGGCTGAAAGGACAGATTTAAAATTAATCTCTGGTTTTATGAATCAGTCCTGACAGCTGCTGCTCCTGTTCAGTCGTCTGCAGGGAGTTTTTTTCCCTATAAGGTGCTTCATGCAGGTAAACTTTTCCACTGCTTTGTTCCAGTGATCCTGCAGACCGAGCGAGACACAGGACACCAAGGAATGCCAGGATGTCTGCCCCCTCGCTGGGGCGATTTGTCCCACGGTGAGACCCTCATAAATCAAACCTGCTGTTCATTTGGTTCCAAATGGATCCAAACTGATTCGCTCTCATCCCTGCTTCCTGCAGTCGTTTCCTGCTTCCGGAGTACCTGCCGTACGCCGGGATCTTCCATGAACGAGGACAGCCCGGTCTGGCTACTCACTCCTCCGTCAACAGAGTTCTGGCTGGTAAGCAGGACTCTAACATGTTTAAAGCTTTGGATCATTTTAAGCTTAATGACTTTTAAAGATTTATTACAATAATTAGAGCTTCAGGAATTTGGGCTGGATTCTGTTCTTCTATTGTTTCCTTTTGTAAAAGAAATTTAAATTCAGATTAGGGCTAAAACAATCGGTTTAAACGTGATTAATCTATTATAGGAAATATAATCAACTAATTTGGCAATCGATTAATCGTTGACTGGAGTATTGAGACTCTGAAACTTCATTTTAGCTGACAGAACAAACCTACCGTATTTTCACTAA
>NW_015151437.1:48381-49498 GCF_000732505.1 Cyprinodon variegatus
GAAAAAATAATCGGCCGATTCATCGATTTTTAAAATAATCGTTAGTTGCAGCCCTACTTGATTTAATTCTTTTAAAAAATCTTCTCCAAGGAACGTTACGCTATCCGATTATTTATTGATAAATAAATAAAAAATAGTCGTCAGATTAATCGATTTGAAAAGCAATCGTTAGTTGCAGGCCTAATCCAGACATGAAACTTTGAAAAATGTTTTAATCGCAAATAGATTTCAGAGCAACTTGGTTGTTTTTCATATTTTATTTTTTGAGAATTTATTTTTATTTTTGTAATTATTTATTTTCTATTTTTGTTTTTAAAATTTCTCTTTTTCAAGTTGAGTTTTCCATATTTCTTAGATCACCTTCACTTCCAGCCTAATACAAACTCTCAGTCGACCAATAGAAATGCAGCTTTGCTCCTCCCCACTAAAGCAACCCCGCCGCCAGTAGGAAGAGAATCTGATCTGTAAAACGCCTTTACAAACAAATTAGATTTATCAAACTCTAAACAAATATAAAAGATTTATTTAGAAATGGAAGCCCAGCATAGTTAATCATCTGAGCTATTCTGACTGAAATGGAGCGGTTAAAGTCTAAAGTTTAAATCTGTTTTCTTCTTCAGGAGCCTCCATCGGAGAGGGTCAGTCTGCGGTCGCCAGCAACATCGCCAACACAACATACCGCCTGCAGTGGTGGGACTTCACCAAGTTCGACCTGCCAGAGATCAGCAACGGTGCGAGATCTCCTCACTCCACCCCGCCCTCTGACCTCACTGACATCCGATTCTTTTCTGAGAATGTACAGGATTCACTGCTAAACATGAGATAGAAGAAAAAATTGAGGGCATTTTCCCTTGAGTTAAACAGGTCTGACAATTTGCTAAAGAAATAAGATAATTTACGTAAAAAAAAAAATTCTATTTTCTTATTTCAAGTGCATAAGGTAAGATAGACTTTATTGATCTCACAGTGGAGAAATTCTCTTGTCAAATCGGCTCAAAAGTCAAAAGGAATAAAATATATAATAATAATATCCAATGATCTGATTTTAAAGGCTAAACTCCTCGGTCCATCCGTAGGTCGTTATTAAGCTGCGCTTATCAGAGATAAATTTGCTCAT
>NW_015151437.1:50914-53705 GCF_000732505.1 Cyprinodon variegatus
CCTGACAAGAGCTAACAACAACATAACAGTGGCTAAAGCCTTGCATTGACAGCATGGGCTTTGATGGTCAAAGCCATGTTTACTTCAACATACGGTACAGTGAAGCCAGAATAGCGGACAGGGGTGGAGGTGGAGGGGGCATAAAACGTCCTTGCTTTGTAGGTGTCGAGCTGGGTAGCTGCTGGCCGATCGTTGTCATAAGTAACAAAAAACACACGGGAATCACTATTAGTACCGTATAGAGCTAATCTGACAAAATGTTTAAATGCACAACATACATGGCTTTGAGCTAGGTAACGTGACTGAGTTCACGTGACTTCACTGGTCCTTACGCCTGCACGAGCATTGAGTAGTTGATTCGTTCATGTGTCAGTGTACGCACGCAGGGGGAGGGACAAGCAGACGACCCTGATTGACGTGTCAGGAACCAATAGTGAACCACAGACTGTGTTTTGTGATTGGTTGGGGTTAGTCATTGGTTTCTCACTGTAGCGGGGACCATTTGTTTTAGTTTCACTTTCAGACCTTCTGTTTCACTGTTGGGAGATCTTCAAGCCACGCTGTAAAAAATGCGTCAGAAAACGTCTCCTACTGCACCTTTAAATGCTCTCAGTAGCACCACAGTAGCAGAACGTCTTTCTTCGTGTTTAACTTCCAAGCGTCTCTTTCCTTCAGTGTTTTCTGATCTCTGAGGTTTCTGTTGGTTTTTGTTCCCCTGATGAAGAACCTGGTTTCCCGCCTCGTCTTTGTTTCCAGCCTCCGTCAACGTTCTGGTGCCAAACTGTAAAATCTACAACGACGCCAGCTGTGACATCTCAGCAGACGGCCAGCTGCTGGCGGTTTTCATTCCCAGCAGCCAGCGGGGCTTTCCTGACGAGGGCATCCTGGCCATCTACTCTCTAGCTGCACACAACCTGGGCGAGATGCTCTACACTAAGAGATTCGGTACGGCCTCCTCCTCCTCCTCTTCCTCATCCTCTGCTGACTCCGCCCCATTAAAGCGGTTTGCCCCTCCCCCACAGGTCCAAATGCCATCTCTGTCAGCCTGTCTCCTATGGGATGCTACGTCATGGTGGGCCTGGCCTCCCGTAGGATCCTCCTGCATCCTTCCACTGACCACATGGTGGCGCAGGTGTTCCGCCTGCAGCAGCCGCATGGAGGAGAGACGTCCATGAGGGTGAGGCAGATTAGATCATTTTTCACCTCGTTTTCATCCGATCTCAAAGTTTCTTCTTCTTCTGTCCATTTGCACATGTTGGTTCCTTCACGGTTCGGGTTCTGTTCACTTTCAGATGGTCTTTAACGTGGTTTACCCCATGGCTCCAGACCAGAGACGCCACGTCAGCATCAACTCGGCCCGCTGGCTGCCGGACCCGGCCATGGGTCTGGCTTACGGCACCAACAAGGGCGACCTGGTGATCTGCCGGCCGGTGTGAGTCAAACTAATCCACCTCCGACTCAATCAGAACCAGATCATTGCTGTTTATCTGGATTGTTTTTCCCTGATCAGCTGCAGGATATATCTATTAAATCTATATTCCCCCAAAGGTGGTTAATAACCGTCCTTTCAGAATGACATCCAACATTTTATTAAAAACAAAGCCATGATCAGACATCTAAGCTTCTCTGTTCTGCTTTCTGTGATCTGAACCTCGAAAAGTCTTCAGCGGATCTGCTCCAATGTTTCCGAACATCCTTCCTTGTTTTTCTTTCTACTTTAGCTTTTTTAATTCATTAAACATTTGGCAGTAAATGGATTCAAAGGGCTGAACATGAAGAAATATAACAGGAAAATAGAGAAGTTCACTGGAGCTGCATAGGGGTAATTAGATAATCAATGAACATGAATGATTACAGAGAATAAATGATGAATTCAAATAAGGTTATTATAAAATATTGATAGAAGATGAAAGTTTGACTGAAACTTAACTAATAATGTTCAGATAGTTCAGTCAAAGGATCTGAATAAATATATTGTAATCTGGGTTAAAGTAGCTGAAGGTTTTCAGCTTTTTTCCAGTTTATTCCAGATCAGTGGTGCAGAATAACTACAAACTGTGGCTCCATGTTTAGTTCTGGTTCTGATCCAGTAGACCTGAGAGCTCTGGCTGTTGATCCACTGCCAGCCAGCCTGTAAGGTGATTCATAGACTAACAGAAGGATATTAAAGTATATTCTCTGAGGTACAGGGAGCCGCAGAAAGGACTTTAGACCTGGGCTGATGTTCTCTACTTTCTTAGTTCTAATGAGGACGCAGACATCAGCATTCTAGATCAGCTGTCTGATGGACTTTTTAGGCAGAACTGTGAAGACACCACTGCAGGGATCGATTCTAAAGATGAACAAAGCAGGAATCAGTTTTTCAACATTAGTCCTCTAATCCTGGAGATCTTCTTCAGGTGATAGAAGGAACATGTAGTTTCTGTCTTTATGAGCCTCTGAAGGTTCAGATCTGAGTCCATCTCTACACCCAGATTTGGAGGCTGGATTAACTGAAGCTGGAAGCTAACTTTGAAACGCTCCTCCTTTCATCCAAACACTAGGACTTCAGTTTAGTTTGGCTCATCTGAAGAACATTTAGTTCATCCATGCGTTGGTTTCTTCTCTGCGTGGATCCAGAGCTGGAATGGGTTCATGGTCACTTGGTGACCTGATGATGAACAGCTAGGTGTCATCTTTATCGCTATGGTAACTGATGCTGTTTGTTAAAGGAATAGTACACCCAAAACATGATTAGCCTTCATTTTCTACTCACCCCCATGCTGAACAACACTCTGGAGTACTTTTTTGA
>NW_015151437.1:54575-64601 GCF_000732505.1 Cyprinodon variegatus
TCAAAAAAGTACTCCAGAGTGTTGTTCAGCATGGGGGTGAGTAGAAAATGAAGGCTAATCATGTTTTGGGTGTACTATTCCTTTAAAATCTGAGTTAAGGGGGGCATGGAGATAATCGGGGGGGCCCAAAGATGGACCCCTGGAGAACAGCACGTTGGATTTCTGTGTCTCTGACGTAAAGCTACCTACTGACACTAAACGAGGTCCCGTCCTTCAACTAAGTCATAAACTTTTCCTGGAACGGACAAGAAATGTGTCCCAGTTTTAAAAAGCTATATTTCATATTGAATTTAAATGTTTATTAAGAAATCTGTCACTAGAAATACCGTATGAGGATATTTAGCTCATCCAAACAACAGCCAATGAAATCTCCACTCACTGCCAAATTCTGACCAATCAGGATCAGAGAAAGTATTATATGAAGCAAGAGCAGATTTGATTGGATCATTAGATTCGAATTAAAATGAAAGGAGTCAGTAAGACCTCTTCTTTTGAGATCAAGATTTCAAAGGGTGCAGTTGTCTGAAATAATCTGTACCTGCAGATTATTTTGCTAATATTAAATACAAACTTCTCAAGTTTAGATTATTTAAGATTATTATTATAATTTGGACTCTCTTAGTGTGGAAATGTCAAAACAAGATCAAAAAGGCTCAGTCTTAGATGGACACATTTTGCAGTGAAGAACAGGAACCAGGGGGACCGTCAGAAGAAGGAAACGCTCCATGAAGTCGCCGCTCTTCCAGGAATTACTCACCGGGAATCAGATTTAGGCTCAGAATGAAAACATATTTTCATTCCTGGATTTATCCCGCTCCCAATATTCTAAAGTCCCACCCCTCCCACCTGCACCTGTCCTTCATTCTCTCCTTTCTTCTGTCCTTCCTGTTTTCCCTTCTTTGTCCTTTTCTCCCGTCTCCCTTCATATTATTCATCCCTTTTTATTTCTCTCCCTTTACCTTTTCCCTCCCTCTTTTCTCTTTTTGTCTCAGTCTAGAACTGGACCAGAGCTTCTGGGGTCGTGGTTCCTGTGAGAACCTTCTAGCTTCATGTTTTGGCTGCTGTAAGGATCCTCAGTGTGAGGCTTTAGTGACCCTCAGCCTCGTTCTCTCAGTAAAACTCCACCTTCAGCTCTGCTGTGTTGGTGTGACCCCCCCACCCACCCGCATAACATCATTATCTTAATGAATGAGCTCACAGGAAGAGCCTCAATTGGAAAAGCCCATTTGGATAAATTACAGAGGCTCTGATCCGAGTGATTCCACGCAGACGTCCCTCCTCCACACAGGAAACTTCCTGAAGGGAAGTGAATTAGCTCAGGAAATCATGTGTTTGTTTGTGTCCAGGTTCTACAGAAGCGATGGTGAGAGTCCCGCTGAGCCCAGCAGCGAGCCACTGTTCTCGGTTAACAACAGTGGAACCAGCCGGACTCGAGGTTCTGACAGACCAGGGTGAGAGCTGTAACTGAAAATCCAGCCTGATGGAGTTCCAGGAAGTGACCCGTGAACATTTGAGCTCATTCGAACCTGAACCAGAATTTTCCTGCAATTGATTGTGGGGAAAAAATGGTTCTGGTTGACTGTCTAAATCTGGTTTCTACAGATCAGCAAAGATTATTTGAAATGTTAATTGACCTTTGCCGATTGTTCCTCAGATCCCAAACCTACGTTTGGTTCTAGTAATGGGTCAGAACCCGACCAGCTCATGCTAAGTAGACTATTTCTGCTGTTATTTCATCACCGTGTTATGATTTCAGGCCAAACCGCTCCGGCTGGAGGCTGGACAGAGACATGGGACTGATGAACGCCATCGGACTGCAGCCGCGAAACCCCGCCCCTTCAGTGACATCACAGGGCACCCAGACCCCGATCATCCAGCTGCAGAACGCCGAAACGCAGACGGAGAGAGACCTGTCGGAGCCCGGCGGTTCCCAGCAGCCTCCCAGTAAGAACAAACACTCCCAGTACAGAAAATCATCGGAATAATATTGAAACTGATAGAAAAACTAGGAATCTGACAGAAAATTGATGAATCTGATAGAAAAGCGAGTTTGACTCCTGTCAGGTTCACTATGGAGGGAATGTTGTTCCATCTTTGGTGAAAGCAAAAATAAACAGTTAAACAGCTTATATAAATTTAAATTATTTAATGAAAACCTTTTTTGTAAGTGGAAAACTCATTCATTTAAAAAAGCTTTTGCGAGTAACTTGGCCATTTCTTTTTATACTTTTTATTTTTTTTCTTAATTTTCTTCCAAAAATAATTTACAGATTAAAATTTCTGTTAGAAATTTTGATCTGTGAGACATAATTTGAAAAGAATGCAATTCCTAAAACTCAACCTGAAGAAGATCATTTAAAAAAGTAAAATATAAAGTAGAACAATTAAAAAAAAAAAATGTAGAAATTTTAATTTAGAGAAAAGCAATTAAAACAAAAAAACAAGAAAAAAGCGAATTTATTCTCAAAACCTTTTTAAATAAGATTTTTTTTTTTAAAGTTTAACTTTCTGTTTATAAAACAGAATCATTGCTGATTGCTGCTGTCGGACCATCAGTATCCCCATTTCTTTCCTTCGGAACCAAATCTGTTTGTTCTCCGCTTGGTTACCATGGGAACGTGTCTCCACAGGTCTGATGGCAGAAACTCCGTCTACGAGTCGAGCTGCTCAGACGGCTCCAGTTGCACCGGAAAACCGTGGAGTTCAGGACAGAGTCCAGACAGAAAGTTCTGCAGAGAGCACCGATTCTGCTGCAGGTGACTGCTTCACCCTCTGTGCTCAGACCGGTCTGGTACCAGAACCAGTACCAGTCCTGATTATAGTCTAAAAATGGTGTCCTGTTCTGTTGACACCACTGCGTTTCATTTCTGTGACGTCTGGTTCTGCTGATGGGTCAAGTCAAACCAGTTCTTTGTCTTTCAGGTCCGGCTGAGTCTGCAGACTTTGGTTCTGGAGAAGACGCGCTGGCCCGGATCCGCCGGCTGATCGCCGAGGGCGGCATGACGGCCGTGGTCCAAAGGGAGCAGAGCACCACCATGGCCTCCATGGGTGGCTTCGGGAACAACATCATCGTCAGCCACCGCATCCACCGAGGCTCCCAGACGGGCCCCGGGGCCTCCAGGCCTCAAGCGGACCCCGGCACTCAGGCGCTTCTCGTCCCCCAGCCCTACCCCCTCCATTCCCTGCAGGCTGATCCCCCCGAGCGACTGTCCCCCATGTGGGGCTCCCAGGTGCTGCGGGGCCCCCGGCCCCCAGGCCTCTCTGTGAGGCTGGACATGGACGATGTTTTCGACGGGGGACGAACTAATGGCTCCCCCCCACAGGGTCCTTCCTCCTCCTCCTCCCTGCTGTTGTCCTCTTCCTCCTCCTCATCCTCTCAAGGCCCCCTCCCCGGGAGTGGAGGCGGGTCTGACGGTTACCCTGGCGACCCCTACAGCAGGTAGTCTTCTGATTGGCCGAGAGAAGCGGAGTCCAGCGTGCTGCTCAGAGCCTTAACTCACAAATACAGGTGCTGCTTCGACACGGCCCCCCCCCTCCTCTTCTCACCCTCCTCATCCTCACTGCGTATAGATCATTCCTCATGGGAAACGACCCTCCTCCCTGATTGGTCCACTTCGTTTCCATGTGATGAAGGGGAGGAAGCAGAGGAGGAGGATGGTTTCTTCATCATAGACGGTCTCCTGCTGCGCTCGGTGCCAAGTGACCAGATAACCAATAAAGCAGAGACTGACGTCTCCGGACTCACTGGACTTTGTCCTGTGACTGTGATGGGGGGGACAGGGTCCCATGAGAGGACAGAGATGGGTGTGAGTGTCCTATTGGGGGACGGGTGTGAGAGAGTCCCATCAGAGGACGAGGGACGCGTATGAGTTTGTCCCATCAGGGGAAGGGGGACGCTTCAGGCTGAAGGGACAGTAGAGACTGAATGGTGGAAGATTAGATACGGTTTCAGTTTGTTTTGGGTTTTTAAACGAGGAGAGAAATGGGGGGGGGGTCTGGACTGGTACTGTTACCCGGACGGGTCTCGCTCTGACCCCCAATGCTTCTTAAAAACCCAGAGTTGCACTACGGTGTGTTTTGATGCTACATGAGCCTGAACAGAAGAGTGTGTGTGTGTTTGTGTTCACGGTTCTGTTCCATGGTTCTGACCCGGCCCCCATTTACTGATCCGGTCCACATTAAAGGAACAAACAGGGGAGGAAACTGGATCACAAGCTTTGGACCAGAACCGTTGACTTTTTCAGAGCTGCTGCTAATTGTTTTCACTCTGTGAGTCTGGGTCAGAACCGGAGCATGTTTCCTTTTCCAAACTAATCCTGTGTGTTTGGTTCTGGTTCTAAGCCGGTTCACTTAGCTCAGAACATTTGGACCTGATAGTTTTTATTTTCAGCCAATCAAATCATGGACCCATCTCTGCCGCATCATGTGACTGGTTTCTGCAGAGCAGCGCTGGGACGGTTCTCTGCCGCGGCTCGCTTATCGGATCTAACCCACTCTGAAAGTGCCGCACTTTGAGCCTCCGAACCGGGCGGACGCTGACGCGAGGCAAAATGGAAAATATCCAGAACCTAAACGGGTCTTTGTTACAGAGCATCGTTCACGGTCGCCTGATGAAGATGAACGTAGCTCCTTAGGTTCTGGGTGAATCAGGCCAAACGCACCAAACAGAACCCTGCAGCAAAGCATCATGGGATTCTGAGTTTTATCTGGTAAGACAAAAAAAATAAATAAAAATGAAGGATCCAGAGTGTTTGAACGGCGCTCTGCACCCAGAGTGAACTCTGGTCAAAGTTTGACCTTTCTTCCTGGTTCTGTTGGTCCAAACTACATCCAGAATATTTTTAAGAAAAAATAACAATGGGAACCATTCCCTGCAGTGTTTTGGTGAATTCTGGAGGTTCTGATTGTTGATTTGACCCGAATCTTGACAGGTTCTTCCTGAAGCGGATCCTCAGCGTTGGATTGACGGTGGGCGACATTTTGTGGAGCTGGAAGCTCAGAGATGGTTTTGGGCTGACAGGTGAAGAAGAAGAGGACTGATGAAGTTGTTCCAGACCTTCAGCTCCTCTTCCTCCCTCGCTCCGTTAAACCATTAATAAAGGAGAGATTTTAGCTCTGCTGTGTGCAGAGTGGTCCCGGTACCAGTCGTCATGATTGATCAGGTTTCCATGACGACAGCAGAGCTCTGAGGCAGGAAGCAGCAGCTTGATTGGTGGACATTTCAGACCCAGAGAGTGTGTGTGTGTGTGTGTGTGTTCAGGCTGTGGAGGGATGAGTGGACGAAGCTGAACGGTACTGCTGTGTCAGGATCCCACTGTGGACCGCTCCAAAACGACTCTTTGAATTTTAGATGTGTTGTAATTAAAGAGCTTTGAGAGTTTCTCTGTGACGTGGCGCCTGTTTTTGTCCGCCGGTTTCACTGTACCCTCAATCTGCGCCGACCTGCAGAACCCACCAATCCACGATTTATTCAAATGATTATAAAAATCCTTTAGGTTCTTCAATTTGGTGGAAGCTCCCTGAGGTTGGTTTGGGTTTAAAGTCCATTTTTGTTCTGGTTCAGTCCATTTGATCACATTGGTTCCTGTCATAATGCGCTGCTGTCCAGTTCAGGCTATGATCCCCGTGAAGTCATCCATCTAAATACCCAAACTGGCTGCAGAGTCCAGGACTGCGTGGAGGACGGTTAGGGTCATAACGTTTTATTTTTAAACTGAAAAAAATTATTTACGGCTTAAAAAGTAATTTTTAAGTAAAGAAAGATTTCAAAAAAGTTTTCAAACTGCTGCCACCTCAGCGGGGGGGAGGGGCTTAGAACACATCGAGTCGGGATTGTTGACTGACAGTTTAGGTGTCTGCACAATAATATTCCTAACTGCTGCATTCAGGAACCGTGGGAATATCTTTAAAGGGGTCATAGAATGAAAAACAGAGTTTCCATTGTCATAGATGAATAATGATAGTTCAGTGGGTGAAATGGACGTACAGAGAAGCCTCCTTTGTCTGCAAATCTCACTATTCTAAACTTCCACCATAAAACGGTTGAATCCAATGACGTCAATTTGGGGGATGTTTTTTTAATTTTTTAAATCATTTTTTTATATATATTTTATGTTTTTAATGAAGTGTTTAAAGAAACTGCTGGGCCGCTGACCGGACCTCAGCAGAGAGCCATGGGCTGCCCGTCCTCAGCCGGAGGAGGAGGGCTGGGGGCCAATAAGGCAGGCGGGGGGGGGAGCACGGGGCCGCCTGTGTCCAGGCTACCATCACCAGGTCTGGTTCGGTCGCTCCGTCCCACTACTGGCTCCCTGCCCCCATCCGCCAGGGTTCCTGGACCAGCCCTGGAGCTCATGGCTCGGTTCTGCTTTTTTGAAATTTAAAATTCCCCCCAGACATTTTTTTTAGGTCTGAAAAGTAGGACATGTCCGTCAAAAAGAGGACGTCTGGTCACCCTACCATATCAACAATTTGATGTTTCAGTGATTGAGTGCTTGTTGCAATGATGCATCTCTGCTCAGCAGCTTTGCTCGTTGTAAACCAACCAATCAGAGTACAGCTCATCTAAATATTCATGATCATACCATAAAAGGAAGAAAACATGTTTCATTCTAGGGCTTTTAACCAGGCTGCATTAGGGCTCATAGAACAGCAAATATGCCATTTTTAGCCCAATCAATGTTACACACCCTATTCAGAGACCTTAAGTTCCAGCACCACATACCCTATAGAATCATTCTATGACCCCTTTAAACCATCTTCAATATTCTATATTAATGGGATTGCTTTAAAGAAGTTAAACATACAATATTGATGTTTTAAAGATTTTCTATTTCCAACTGTTCCTGAATGCAACTGATGGGAACATTTTAAGTTTTCAGTCCATGCCCTATGTTATTTAAGCCCGGCCCCATGCTGAGGTGGCAGCAGGTTTGAAACTTAAAAAAAATGGAATCTGAGAAGTAGGTCTAAGCTTTTATTTTCATTTAAAATAAATGTAGAGCAAACATGATGGCAGCAGTTTATGGCCACAGAGCAGCGCAGTGGGCCTAGTCCAGGAGAAGAGAGCTGAGATCATGTTAGAAAAAACGCTGCAGGTTGTTTAAAAAATCTGTTCTCTGATGGTCCCCGACTCCCTGCCGAGTTAATTCATTACAGCTCCTTAGTCACATCTGCACCTGGTTTCCATGGCGAACACACAGCGAGGCGTCAGGAGCATCCCTCTGAGGTTTCTGTCCATCCAGACATGAAGGGGAAATCCAATCAGAGAGAAACATCCAAAGGTTTACTAAAGTAAGAATAGCAAGCAGTCATCAAAGAAATGACGAGTTTAAAAAATCCGTGCCTGACCAATGAGCGCAACTGACTGTGACGTAAGCGCGACAGAAAGCTGGTGGGGGAGTGTAATGAATGTAGAGCCTCTTCCTGCTCACGTTTCAACAAAAACCCCAAATCTATTCCTTCCGAAACTGATTCCAAAGCTGAGTCAAACAAGAACTGTTCAATAGCTGTTGCCATCTTCCTTGTTTTGCTTTCTCCAATGTCGCACAGCTTTGTCATCACGCCCTCAAAACCCCGCCTGCTTTGCATCAAGAAATTCAGAACACATCTCTGCGTTGTGATTGGCCCGCCAGTTCTAGGGCCTGGGGCATTGATCAAGGCCAGACCAAACTCGCAGGCAAAAATGATCTTGGTCGCTGGAGGATGGGGCTAGTTTACTAGACTATGTCTAACCTTCTGCGGGTTGGGGAGGATGTACTGCCCCTAGTGGAGGAGCTTTAGTATCTTGGGGTCTTGTTCATGAATGAGGGGAAGATAGAGCAGGAGATTAACTGGCTGTAAAGAGAGCTGAGTCAAAACGCAAAGCTCTCAAATTACTGGTCCATCTTAGTTTTTTTTTTTTTGTTTGCAGTTTTTAATTACAGAGCAAATAAATGTACCTCTGCATTTAACCCATCCCCTTGGGGAGCAGTGGGCTGCCGTTGTGCGGCGCACGGGAGCAGTGTGGGGTTAAGGGTCTTTGCTCAGGGACCCAGAGTGGTAGTCTGTGGGAGTGGGGTTCAAACTTAGAACCTCTGGATTCCAAGCGCCTTGTCCTGTCCACTGGGCCACTACTCCCCCTCAAATATGGTCATGAGCTTTTGTTCATGACCAAAAGAACGAGATCCCAGATACAAGCAGCCGAAATGAGTTTTCTCCTTAGTGTGTCTGGGCTCTCGCTTAGAGAGCGAGGAGCTCAGTCATCAGGGGAGGACTCAGAGTAGAGCTGCTGCTCCTCCACATCAAGAGGAGCCAGCTGAGGTGGCTCTGCCCTCTGATCAGGGAGCCTCCTGGACGTCTCCCTGGTGAGGTGTTCCGGGCATGTCCCACTGGGAGGAGGACCAGGGGGAGACCCAGGACACGCTGGAGGGACTGGCCTAAGCGCTGAGGAGAGGGACTTCTGGGCTTCCCTACTGAAGCTGCTACACCCCCACCCCAACCAGACCCCGGATAAGATTTAGGTTAAACACAGAAAATATATTTTGGTTTAAGATTGATTTAGATATAAATTTAAGGCTTGATTGAAATATAACATTCAATATAAATTGAAGATTTAGAAATAGATTTATAGATGCAACAATTATATTTTGCCACTAAATGTGAGAGAAAAATCACTGAAGTGTAAAAAAAAATGTAAATAGGAGAAATGTGGCATTAAAAGGATTTTTTTTTTTACATACATGCTCCTATGGATCGTATTTAGTGTTTGCTGAAAATATAAAAATCTTAAGTCTTTATTGAAGCTACATTTAATTTAGATTCTAGTCCAAATAAAAAACTTTACAACAGGGCTTTGATATTTTCCTCTTCACAACATCTGGGATCTGGAGCAACATGTGAACCAGAGAACTACTGAGATGATTGGAGATTTCTGACCTGGAAATATGCCACAAATATCTCCCCCACACCATCATACCACCACCACCAGCTGGACCTATATTACCAAATATACTGCATTATTGATAACGAGACACTAGCTGCAAAAAAGTTGGGTAAATCTAAAGAAACTGTGGAGTTGGAGCCCAGATAAAGAACCTCTGATAGAGACATGGATGATATGGCGGGGGGGATGTTACAGATGATGGATCAGATTCTGAGATGCAGACATTCTCAGTCTGCTCCCCCTTTAATAGAACGCTGAGATCAAATATTTTAAAGCTCTAAAAGTATTCAGCTGCTTCTGCAGACACAGTTGGTATTTTTTAATGTTCTACAAAAACACGGGAAACGAAACAGGAAAACGTATATAAGAATGTTATCTCCCATTTATGGCAAAATTATTGGACATTGTAGAACCGGAAGTTTTTACTTTCAATTAAGTAAATAATTCAATCAGTGCTTTTACCAGAGTCTTTTCATTCTTTTTGCACCAAAAACTATATTTTTACTTCATTAAAGAATGTGAGTACTTTAAACTCCAACAGTTTTTCAACCTCTATCCAGTTCTGGATAGTTCCTGCAGAATGTTTGAGTTATTAGACTATAATCCTTATCAGGTTTGAAAAAATAATAAAAAAACCTTTTAAATAAAATCCTCCTTTAGGCAACACTTAAAGCTTGGATTTAGTTTCTGTCCATTTTTAGATGACAGAGAAAACTCAATCTGAACCATAATTAGTATCCTTGGATTCAATCTAGTCTTTTTCAGATAAAATGACTATTTTATATTTGGAAGGAAGACTAGTTATCCATCCCTTCCCTGCTCACTGGTGTTTCTTTTTAAATCAAACGTAATTAAAATGAAATCATTTTCATTCCAAGTCCTTTGCTGACGGTTCAGCTCCTTCATCCAGAGCCTTCATCCTCAGTCAGGATCCGAGGTTCAAGAAGATGATTCTTCATTAAGACGTTCAACATTAGAGGAGAAGGTGGGTGATGTTATTCTGAGGTCAAAGGTCAAGGCTACATATCAGCTCAGGCACTGCAAAAACCAAACAAAAATAAGTTTCATTTCTTAAACTAATTTGAGCAGTAAAATAGGACGAGCTG
>NW_015151437.1:66157-75708 GCF_000732505.1 Cyprinodon variegatus
GTTATTCCTTTTTTCAATTTTCTCTTTCAAATCCTTTTTGAAATTGCGTTTTCTTTTTGCTTTATCTCCATTTACCTTTTCCATGACCCTTCTGGTCCCTGAACACAACAGAACCAGTGAAACTTTCTCATTGGTTAGACTGCCTCAATTTCCTGTTGAAGATTAAGTCATCCATGTCAGGTCATCGTCGTTCCAAAAAGGTTAAAAACAAACCTCTTGGCTTTTTTTCTCCCCAAGTTTGAAGAGTTTTGCTTCCATTCCTGGAAGCTTTTTTTTTATTCAAATATCTGATATAGTGTTGAGTTCCAAGCTTTATAGACAAAGCCCAACAAAGCCTTGTTTGGGCTGCTCTATAAAGTTAACATATATACAATATTAATATATTAACATATATTCATATACAATATGAAGAAGTTTACACTGATCGTCTGTAAATGTGCACTGCTAAAAAAAAATAAAGCAACACTTTGAAAACACATCAGATCTCAATGGGGGAAAAAAAATCCTGCTGTTTATTTCTACTGATATGGACTGGATGATGTGTTAGGAACAAAGGATGCCACATCATTTGATGGAAATGAAAATGATCAACCTACAGAGGGCTGAAGTCAAAGACACCCCAAAAATGCAGCAGGCTAGTCCATTTTGCTGAAATTTCATTGCAGCAACTCAAAATGGTATTCAGTCATTTGTATGGTCCCCACGTGCGTGTCTGCATTCCTGACAACGTCGGGGCATGCTCCTAATGAGACGACGGATGGCGTCCTGGGGTATCTCCTCCCAGATCCGACCAGGGCATCACTGAGCTCCTGGACAGTCTGAGGTGCAACCTGGCGGCGTCGGATGGATCGAATCATAATGTCCCAGAGGTGTCCTATTGGATTTAGGTCAGGCGAGCGTTGGGGCCAATCAATGGTACCCATTCCTTCATCCTCCAGGAACTACCTGCATACTCTCTCCACATGAGGCCAGACATTGTCCTGCACCAGGAGGAACCCAGGACCCACTGCACCAGCATAGGGTCTGACAATGGGTGCAAAGATTTCATCCCGATACCTAATGGCAGTCAGGGTGCTGTTGTCTAGCCTGTATAGGTCTGTGCGTCCTTCCATGGATATGCCTCCCCAGACCATCACTGACCCACCACCAAACTGATCATGCTGAACGATGTTACAGGCAGCATAACGTTCTCCACTGCTTCTCCAGACCCTTTCACGTCTGTCACATGTGCTCAGGGTGAACCTGCTCTCATCTGTGAAAAGCATTCACTCACACCAGTGGCCTGCTGGAGGTCATTTGTAGGGCTCTGGCAGTGCTCCTCCTGCTCCTCCTTGCACAAAGGAGCAGATAGCGGTCCTGCTGATGGGTTGTAGACCTTCTACAGCCCTGTCCAGCTCTCCTGGAGTAACTGCCTGTCTCCTGGAATCTCCTCCATGCTCTTGAGATTGTGCTGGGAGACACAGTAAACCTTCTGGCAATGGCACGTATTGATGTGCCATCCTGGAGGAGTTGGACCGCCTGTGCAACCTCTGTAGGGTCCAGGTAGCGCCTCATGCTAACAGTAGTGACAGTGGCCCTAGCCAAATGCAAAACTGGTGAAAAAGAGTCAGAAAAGATGAGGAGGGGGAAAATGTCAGTGGCCTCCACCTGTAAAACCATTCCTGTTTTGATGGTCGTCTCGTTGTTGCCCCTCTAGTTCACCTGTTTTTAATTTCATTAACACCAAAGCAGCTGAAACTGATTAACAACCCCCTCTGCTACTTACCTGACCAAATCAATATCCCACAAGTTTAATTAACTTGATGCTATACTCTGATTAAAGTGTTCCTTTAATTGTTTTTAGTAGTGTATAAGTAATGACTTCTAAATGATTAAGGATACTGTGATGTAAAAACATAATTGTGCCATAAAACTGTGTTTTTGTGTTTTAAAGAGTACTGCATAGGCATTTTTAGGATACATGCTGGGAGACAATCTTAACTGGAGGCGTCCACCCCGGGTTTAGGTTTCTAATCCACCAACATCAGGATTAGATTAGGTTTAAATCCACTGACCTCAGGTTTAGGTTTCTCATCCACCAACGTCAGGATTAGATTAGGCTTAAATCCAACAATCCCGGGTTTAGGTTTCTAATCCACCAACATCGGGATTGTATAAGGTTGAAATCCACCAACCCCAGGTTTAGGTTTCTAATTCACCAACGTCTGGATTAGATTAGGCTTAAATCCACCAACCCCAGGTTTAGGTTTCTAATTCACCAACGTCTGGATTAGATTAGGCTTAAATCCACCAACCCCAGGTTTAGGTTTCTAATTCACCAACGTCTGGATTAGATTAGGCTTAAATCCACCAACCCCGGGTTTAGGTTTCTTATCCACCAACGTCTGGATTAGATTAGGTTTAAATCCACTGACCTCAGGTTTAGGTTTCTAATCCACCAATGTCAGGATTAGATTAGGTTTAAATCCACTGACTTCGGGTTTAAATTTCTAATCCACCAACATCGGGATTATATAAGGTTGAAATCCACCAACCTCGGGTTTAGGTTTCTAATCCACCAACGTCTGGATTAGATTAGGTTGAAATCCACTGACTTCGGGTTTAAATTTCTAATCCACCAACATCGGGATTATATAAGGTTGAAATCCACCAACCCCGGGTTTAGGTTTCTAATCCACCAACGTCTGGATTAGATTAGGTTGAAATCCACGACCCGGGTTTAGGTTTCTAATTCACTAACATCAGGATTAGATTAGGCTTAAATCCACCAGCCTTGGGATTAAATTTCTAATCTACCAAGGCCAGGATTAGATTAGGATGGGAGCCAGTATAGCTTCTCGGCTGGCTGCAGTTGGATGAACTTGACTGCCCCTACAATGGTGGACAATCTAACATGTTAGGTGACACTGCATCTTTTTTTACATCAAGAAGAAAAAGGGTTTTTTAAAACCTTTCTATTAGTTTTCTGCTGAATGTCAATTCATTGAATCCGTACTAAATGTGTTTCAGTCTGATGTGATTAAACAGTTTTCTGCATTCATCTATAGTTTGATTAAAGGTATTTATTTATATCTAATCTGTATAAGATGAATCTGTTTTTCAGGGTTTTTTTCTGCTGTTGATTTTTCAGCTATTGATGTGAAATCTGCTGCTGTTGTGAGTGATGTAGACAGCCGTCTGCCTCCACCTCTCTGACAGTGAGGCTGATCTGAGGTCAGTTACAGAAGCAGCTGATGGGAAGGTGTGGCTGTGACGATGAGGAGGGACAAACTCTTCCTCAGACCTTTATAAGCCTCTCATTGTGGATCAGATTGTTGAACATCCTGAGTCGCTGCAGCAGCTCCATCATCAGAGGTAAGATTTCACTCCTTGGTCCCATTTTGTGCTTTAGAAGATGTTTGAAGCAAACCTGCAGACTGACGGTCAGGAAAGTGTTTTGATGAAGAGCAGAGACCCAAACTGGTTTGTTTAACTTTATGATCATAAGGCTGCTGCTGGATCAGAGATCCTTCATAACGGGTCTGCTGTAGAGCTTAAATCAGGAACGGCACAGATAACCGCGTCAGGATGAGCAGCAGCAAATAGCTTCTCTTTATGAGAAAATATAATTTAAACCTAATTTTCACTGTTAAAGCTGATATTTGAGATGATCTCAGGTCGGTTCCTTTGACTAAATCAGCCATTTGGTTTTCAGAACATAGTTAGTTGGTATTTAAAGACATTTTATTGGCATTTACAGACATTAGGTAAAGCTTTTAGTCAAGCCAGCATTTGTGCTAAAAAGCACTGCATAAAATCTTGTAGGAATTAGCCCAGATGTCAGTCAAAGTGCTTCTAAAAAATGAGCCTCTCAGCCTTAATTTCAGCGTAGCAGTCGACTAATAGTCCCCACTAGTGAGGTCTCTGTAATCTCTCCAAAGTACATCATCCCAGAAGGTTTCCATCTGTTGTATATCAGGAGCTACAGCCTGCTGTAGATCCTGTGATGAGATTTTATGGGGGATTCTTTCAGGTTCTTGCTGCCTGCTGGCAAAGACTGCCTCCCTTCCAGTACATTACAGCTGATAAATCAATGGCTGAAAACTTTGAAACGTGGAATTTCTCCTCAGAGAGAGGAGGCTCATTTTGCCGCAGTGTTTAGGCAAGCTAAAGTCGATTTCACAGTCTTCAGTTATTATATAGAAGCACTTTTGAAATGCTGGTGCTTTCATAGATTTTATATCAAAAACTCATTTGCAGTATTTATATTTAGGGGAGATATGACATAGTTATCTCACTCATCCTGAGCCAGCAGGGGGCAATGTACAAGAATCTTTGGACTGTAACGTCAAAAACTAGATCAAAGGTACTTGTACTCATCATGTGTGGCTTGTCCCACAAACCCTTTCCAGCTCTACTGGGAGGAGCCCAGTGCAATCAGTCAGGCTCTCCTCTCCAGCCCCTGGCACAGGCCTTCCTGGGGAGGCTGGGAAGTGTGATCCACCTTTAGTTGGAACACGCCCTCTTGTCCACCGCTCCAATGTGCCAGTCCAGGGGCACTGATCTCTACCTACAAGCAAAGTTGAAGATGCGTGTCAGCCATGATAGCTCAACAACATCTAGAGACGTAAGGTACTCAGGGTGGATCTTATTCACCTCCCAAGCCTTGCAATGGAGTTTTTTTGACCACCTTGATGACTTTAACCTGGGTGGTAGGACCTGACAGCATCCTTTACTGCCGGCGTCAACACTGAAGTTGAGGAGTGCCCTCTCACTTTTTGGGCCTCACCATTTGCACATCACTTGGCTTTTTCTGTGTACACCATTGTTGGATGTTATAGATTCCCGGTAGGAAAATCAACAGGGACGTCCCCCTGAAGTTGTAATCCACAATGGGGATGCTGGACCTGACCTCAGGATCTAAGATGGCTGATGTTGTTTAGAATGAAGTAATCGCTTGGGTTTATCTAATGTTCTTGTTTGTCAAATTATGGGATGTTTTGCTAGCAGTGGCTAGCTTATTCCACCGTCCCTTGACCTATCGGTCCAGATAAACGCAGTGTCAGGCCTCGGGTCACGTAGCTTTTGATCTGTTTGTGTGCAGGAAGCATGGAACTGACAACAGGCCCCACCCTCAACACCTCTGCTTGGCTCCACCCTCCTTACAACACCTCTTCGGGGCCTTGGATCGAGGCGCCGTATCCATACGGCACTGCTGAACTTGTTCTGATTGGCATGGCAACGGCCTCTCTAAGCATCCTCACTGTCCTTGGGAACACACTCGTCATCCTTTCCATCAAAGTCAACCGCCACCTACGGACAATCAACAACTACTTTCTGGTGAGTTTGGCAGCAGCCGACTTGTTGATTGGACTGCTGTCAATGAACGTGTATACGCTGTACAGCCTGAGGGGCCACTGGCCCCTGGGGCCAGAGCTCTGCGACGCGTGGCTTGTTCTGGACTATGTGGTGAGTAATGCGTCTGTCCTGAACCTGCTGCTGATCAGTTTGGACCGGTACCTGTGCACCAGATGGCCTCTAAGCTACCCGGTGCGTCGAACGGGTCATATGGCGGGCCTGATGATCGGAGCTGCCTGGCTACTGTCATTCCTCCTGTGGGCCCCTGCCATCCTGTGCTGGCAGAGGGCGGGCGGCAGGAGGGTCATCCCTGATGGACAGTGTTACATCCATCTTCTGGCGAGCCCAGCCGTCACCATGGGAACCACACTGCTATCTTTTTACCTGCCTGCGCTGGTCATGATTGGACTGTACAGCCGCCTGTCCGTGGCCAGCCGCCACCGACTTTCAGCCTTTCAGGACGGGCGGAGAACGCTTACCCTGTCCCGTCCAGCTGTGAAGAACTTTCTCCTGGGACAACGCAGCTGGGGGGCCAGCAGCCTGTCATCAGATTTGTCTCTGCATCGGCAAGGGACATCCGGAAGTCCGGTGGACAAGGCAGACAAGTTGGACAGTTGCAAACGCCCGGTAGGTACAGTTTCTCATTGTTAGTACTGAAGAAAGTAGTTACGTCCTAAACTGACCTATCTGTCTGATCAGCAGCATCTCTCCCGGACCTCCTCAGATTCCTCGTCCATCGTTGACCTCCACAGCTCAGCCTCTGCAGCGCTGTCTTCCTGCCCCAGCTTCAGGTCCCAGGAGAGGAGGAGGCGCCGGGCGATGGCGAGAGAAAGGAGGCTGACCAACACCATCCTCGCCATTCTGTTGGCTTTCATCGTAACCTGGACGCCCTACAACGTTATGGCGGTCATTGGCGCCTTTCGTCACATCCGAATCCCGGACGGCCTGTGGACTGCGGGCTACTGGCTGTGTTATGTCAACAGCACCATCAACCCCTGTTGCTACTCGCTGTGCAACGTCACCTTTAGGAAGACCTTCTGCTGCCTGCTGAGCTGCGGCAGCAGGAAGCTAAACCAACACTGAAGCAGGCTGACCAGCCGCTTATTTCTCTGAAGAACTACTGATCAGAACCTCTTCGTTTGGAAGGGTAGAGCTTTAAAGTGTTGCTAACACTCATAGCACTATAAGCAAGAACATTTGCTCACGTGTCTAACAACAGAAGGCTGCCTGAGCTTTAGCTTCACTAAACTCACAACTGTTTTTTCTTGAGTTGCATCCCATTTAGAATCAAACATCTTCTTGCACCTTTTTACTCCTGATGTTGGAAAACTCACTCGCCACCAGCTCTTTGGCTTGTTGGACAATTAGTAAACATGGAGGGCCATACTCCAGTCAGATTACTTTATGATAAATATACACAGAACACTGGAAAAACAATCTAGAAATGAGTAAAAGTTTCTTAACCTCTTACACCCTCAGGGGGTATAAATAAATTTCTGCCTGACAAAAACACACAAAAGTAAATCACTTATAGCCTCACAGCTATTAGATTTAAGAAGAAACTTTTGGTACGTCTGTAAAGGTAAGATGTCATAGAATGGTTTTCTGGTGTCAGCACCATTGTAGCTTTGACCCTGCCTGAAATATTAGGGACAAAATACAAAATATTTTGCATTTTTTGAACCTCGCCAAAATTTTCTTTGAAATAAACATTGCAAAACCCTACCAAAATATTATTTATAGCACAAAAAAGTAGTACAGACTTTTAAATCTAAATGTTGTGTAAAAATATACCAAATTTGGACTCAATCAGATGAATCATATTTATTTTAGAATGGTATTAGTGAGAAATTTCTTAGGCGGAGAGGCCATTTTGGCACATTTATCCATAAATGTCACCAAACTGTGCCAAATGTGTTTTTTACATCAATACTGGGGGTTTGGTAAAATTACGAGGTCACGTAGCAGCTGGACCCGCTGGTGGGTCCGTAGGGTTCTAGGGGTTAAATTAAATGTATTTATCCTTGATTTGTGGAGGTAAATGAGATAGTTTGCCAATGGAATGAGTATTTTTACTCTTAAAATAACAAGATAACATGCACTTGAAATAAGACAATGCAATTGTGTTTTATTTTAAATTCAAATTGTCTTGTTCCATTGGCAAAATGTCTCTTTTACCTCCTCAATCCAAGAACAAATGCACTTATTTTAAGAAAAAATTACCTATCTAGGTTTCATTTTTTTCCACTGAACGGCTACATTTACTAAATTTGAGCAAAAATGATCACGACAGTGGGGCGATAGTGGCGTCAGTTTCCTGAAGCTCCGACTTTCAGTCTCATTGTGTCTTTGGGTAAGATACTTCACCTGCATTGCCCACCGATGGCGGTCAGCGGGACAGGTGGCACCACTGTACAGAAGCCTCGCTTCGATTGGTGTGCCCCAGGGCATCTGTGGCTACAGTGTAGCTTACCACCATCAGTGTGTGCATGAATGACTGAATGTAGCATAAAGCCTGACTTGGAAAAGTACAAAATAAGTAGAGACTATTTATAGGCCAAAGCCGAAAAGACAAAAATTAAAAAATACTACTATGCTGACTTGTTAAAACAAAAAAACAAAAAACAAAACATGACTATGTATGTTGAACTCCTGGCTCAGAGGTTATGTGTGGATCTGCTCCAACAAACAAACAGAAAATCCGTTACAGTACTGTAATATCCTCTGACCCTTTGACACAAAATAAATACCAGATCATTATTTCAGTCTAGAAAGAACAGACTTCTTTCAGTCATGATTTCTCTTCAAAATGTATATATTTCCCCCCCCCCCCAACAGCTTTTAGGTCATGCGACTGACTGTCAGCAAACTTTTTAAAAAAAAGACTGGTCGGTGATGCAGACTGGTTTTTAACCAATTTTAATGCATTTACTGTTTTCTTTTGATGTTTTTTTTTTTTTACTAACTTTTATACTGAATTATTTAACTTAACTTAGTTTTCAATTGGTCCCTAAATAAACCTCTTCTTCCCAGAGGAAGCTGCTGACTTCAGTTCAGACGCTGTAACCCCTTTTAACCAGAAGAGGGCGCCAAACAGACAGTTTTAGACACAGGGACCTGTTCAGATTCAACACCTTTAGTCTGCTTCATAAATTCTGTTGCTTGAATAAAACACACCACGGTTTTCACCAAAACAATGTACAGCATTTATTTGTTTGTTTGTACAAGTCTCATCAATAATCTGTAATTCCAAAAATAAACTTTCCTTCAGTTTGGATGTGGAGGATCTGGAGGATCATTGGTTGCCTCTAATGACTACTGGCGGGGTTTGGGGGGGGGTACACTATCACCTACTGAACAAAGGTTATTCTGACCAGCTAAAGCTTAGATCCAAGGAAAGCATGGAATGGGAGCAGGAATCAGCAAGTCAGATGGGATCAGTTTGAGGACAGGAAGTCTGTTTTGGAGTCTCTGGTTTTAGGTCTGAAGAAAAGAAGGCAACTTTGAGCTGCAGGAGGAGGAGGAGGAGGAGGAGGAGGAGAACTCCTTCGTCTTCTGGTTCACGTTCTTCTTCAGTTTGATTTCTTCTCTCCTGCAGACAGAAAAGTAAGTTAAGCTTCTGTTCAATCGGTTCTATTCCTCATACCAGCCTCTGTTCTGCTGGTTTCTATGGTTTAGTCAAAATCAATGAAACATTTTTAAATTAATTGATCTTCTTTGTGAAATTATTTATATTTTTAAAGTGAGCTGAATAAACTGCACATCCTGCAGGAATGAAACTGGATCTGATAGTCCTATTCTCTGATGTTCCCAGAGCTCCTGATCCTGATGGCGCCCTCTGTCCCTTCGCTCTCCCCCGTGCCTCACCTCTGGTCTTCTTGGCTTTGTGGGAGCAGGGCTTGGACACCTTGACGGTGGTCTGACAGTCTGCGTTGTACAGAGCTCTCTTCAGCGTCCCTGACCGGCTCTTGGTGTTGGTGGCGGCGTCGCATGGACTCCACGCTCCAAACTTGTACTTGCAGTCACCTGAGAAGACATCACATCCAGTTACCCGCTGCTTCCAGCCCACAATAACAGATCCCTTCTTTAACTACTTTTTGACTTAAACAGCCTTTCCAATCACAGGCCCCGTCCACACGAAGTCAAAACGAACACGAAACGCTGATATTTTCCAAAACGTTTGCCGTAAAGACGGAGACGTAAAATAAATGTGA
>NW_015151437.1:76792-79523 GCF_000732505.1 Cyprinodon variegatus
TCACATTTATTTTACGTCTCCGTCTTTACGGCAAACGTTTTGGAAAATATCAGCGTTTCGTGTTCGTTTTGACTTCGTGTGGACAGGGCCTCAATATTCCTGTGCCCTTCCATCCAGGGTGTCTCTATCATCTATGGGATGACATAGATGTACTCCAGTAGGAACATAAAATGAGCCAGTGTGGACTTAAAGTTTGATCTGATCTGATGAAGGAGTGCTGCTGTGGCCTCCTTTGCTTGCCAGACATGTTTGAAATCGCCATGGGAACCAGCTCAGATCCCTCATGGAGCCTTTGATCCTCTCATTAATCAGTTCATGCCTGATTATTACCGAATGAATAGAAAATAAACGGGCTTTATTTTCAAAGTAAGATTCAATCTAAAATTTAGATGTTCAAAGTAAGAATCTATCACTCATCACCTGCTTTGATACAGGAGAATGAAGAGGATCTTTAACAGATTATTTATTCGTTGACGTGTTAAACATTGAGTACCAGGATGAGTTAGTTAATTAATGTGACTCGTTCACTCAACAAATTCAGCAATCAAACTACTTTAAAATCTGTTTTCTGTCCTAGTGTGGAGCTAATCTGGTTAGCAGATAAGCCCCTCCCCCTTTCTGTGATTCTCAGTCAGATGACCCCTGTGTGAGGATGTGACGTCAGTGTGAGCCTCACTGATGTCCTTCTTCCAGTTGCAGGGGATCCTGCAGTGCAGCTTCTCGGTGCGATCTTTGCAGGTGGCCTCTCTCAGTCCTTCTCCACAGTCTCCGTGTTCCGGCACACATTTCCCGTACTGGGTCTCTGAAAGGGAGCACTCAGTGGAAGACCGGCTTTTATCATGTTTTCCACCTAGAAAACAAAAGACACATTCAACATTTCAGGCTCATCTCCAATCCTCCATCCAGTCATCCAAGGCTGCATCTCTTCAGAAACTAAAAACTTGTTTTAATATGTTCAGGTTCTACTATGACCCTTTTTCTTTCAGCAAAGTTCTTACAGTAAAACCTGTTTCTGCTGGTCATAGATTCCCTTTTTTGCAGTTTTAGATTAGTGATGTTCTGTCCTGTTGCTCTAATGTCTTCCTCATTCCTGCTGATAGAAACAACCAACATCTTTCTGCTCTTGTTGAGTAAAATAAGCTTCTTCAAGCAGTTTTTGACTTTGTTTACAGTAAGTCGGCTACAGCAGCTCATTAAAATCTGGAAGCTCGTTAACATCACAGCTCTATTCAGATCATTAGTTTAAAAATTTGCCTTAAAATTATATTTTGAATAATTCTAACTTTTTTATATCTGTAAACATCCTAAATAGAAATCATAAATAATAATAATCTTTATTCCTTGCTTTTTTACCAGTGATGTTAACATTCTGCAAGCAGAGGCCTTTGCTTCCTAAATGTAATGCAAAATAAATATTTACCTCAGAATCTTCCACATTATGAAAAAAACTACTAAAAGCTGAAAGAATCTTTAGTATGCTTAAAAAAAAGCCTAAAAATAAAGGAAGTTTTATGCCACATCCTGGCAGTGACTCCACTGGATTTGAAAGCTAATAACAGCCTGTAACAGGAGAGCGCCTGAAGGTCTGTGCTGATGTTTGAGGCATGAACCAGCCTGTAAGGTCCACACCAACATTTCACATCATTTGTTCCAGAGGGAAGTTCAGCTGCATGGATTTCAGACATCCAGAGGTGGTTTCTGCTATGATGGGTCAAAATGTGCACCTCAACAAGAAACAAAAGCTTGGAGAATCCTCCAAACTCTGGTTTTATAGCAGCCAAATTGGTTCTGTAGTCATCCTCACGTGGAATGCTTAGTGTGCATATGTTGCTAAATCTACAGTCAGACAAGTTTTTAAGGTCATAGCTGCAAAGGTTTCATCAAAAACAATTAACTTTGAAAAAAAATATACACATCCCCTGACCATCTAGAAGTGCAAAATAAAACGAAAAAAATTCTTATGAGGATGAGGGTATTCTGGATTGTTACATATATGTTGTCACCTCATTGGTCACAACGCAGGACAGGGCCCAATCAGCAACCTGAGTCCACTTTGACCTACCGCCCAATTTATTTGTCAAACAAGAGCCAGAGTATAACTTCACATGAGGCTCGACATTCCTCATTTTAGTGAAGAAAGTGCTACTTGTTAACCTGACAACAGCCAGATGCATGTCTCACTCCGCCTAGCTCTGGGCGGAGCGAGACATGCATCTGGCTGTTGTCAGGTTAGCTACTTGTAGGAGCTGTCAAAAACACCCGTTTGTGTAATTTTAGGACTTTATTCTCTTAATATTACAACTTTATTCTCTTAATATTACAACTTTATTCTCATAATTTCATGACTATTCTCATTGCAACTTTTTTCTCGTAATATTCCGACTTTATTCTCATTATGTTACGACTTTATTCTCGTAATTTTACGACTTTATTCTCGTAATGTTAAGACTTCATTCTCGTAATTTTACAACTTTAAATTAATTATGTTACGACTTTATTCTCGTAATTTTATGACCTTATTCTCGTAATGTTACAACTTTATTCTCGTAATTTTGCGACATTATTCTCGTAATTTTACAACTTTATTCTCGTAATTTTACAACTTTATTCTCATAATTTTATGACTTTATTCTCGTAATTTTACAACTTTATTCTCGTAATTTTACAACTTTATTCTCATAATTTTATGACTTTATTCTCGTAATTTTACAACTTTATTCTCGTAATTTTA
>NW_015151437.1:80669-88418 GCF_000732505.1 Cyprinodon variegatus
TTATGACCTTATTCTCGTAATGTTACAACTTTATTCTTGTAATTTTGCGACTTTATTCTCGTAATGTTACAACTTTATTCTCGTAATGTTACAACTTTATTCTTGTAATTTTGCGACTTTATTCTCGTAATGTTACAACTTTATTCTCGTAATGTTACAACTTTATTCTCGTAATTTTACAACTTTGTTGTCGTAATTTTACAACTTTATTCTCGTAATTTTACAACTTTATTCTCATAATGTTAAGACTTTATTCTCGTAATTTTACTACTTTATTCTCGTAATGTTACGACTTTATTCTCAAAATAAAGGGGAAAAAAATCTCTAGCCTGGCCTTAATACTCTAAATTTCTAAATACGGAACGATTCCATTTTTCAATGGACGGTTGGCAACCCTAGGTCCAAAATTCATAAATATTTACTCGTGGCTATGATGCCAACATCAGAATGAAAGGTTTCTGCTTTTGATAAGAATAGCAGTTTGAAGCTCAGAAGCTACTTGATCGTAGCAGCTTTAACATAGACCTGAGAAATTGCTTCTTCTCTGCATGACATTTCTTTCTCAAAAACTGAAAAAAAGAGAACAAGGATGAACGTCATCAAGCTTTAGATTCTTGATGCCGACTAGCAAACAGGTCAGAGGGCTTACAGAGGTTACCAACTTCCTTCAGGACATTAGCTCTAGCGTTAGCGTTATCTGACCTGGTTGACAGTATTTACACCAACAACTTTGATCATTTTGGACCAGTTAAGACCTCAGAGTCCTGAAAGGAGCGAAACACCTGTGTGTCATCTGCATAAGTTTGATAATGTAATAAAATGGAAGCTTGAGGGACCAAATCAATCCGCCTTTGTTCAAACGTGGCTCTAAAATCCCTCCTGAAAGACAACAACCTGAGCTACCCAGATGGCAGCATTATCCAAATAAACTCTGCTGTTAGCTAGCCTACAATTAAAAAGCTGTCGAAATATTCCAGACAGAATGAACAATTTTAACTGAATTATACTCGGTTGACATAAACAGCATTAAGTAATAAGTCAAATTGTGTTAATCAGTGAATAACCAGAAGCTTTTATTGTTTATCATTATAACATGACTCAAATCACAAATAATCGCCACGTTTTTAAATGCTGCACAATAAAAATGTGTCACTAGCTGTGTTCCCATTAGCCATTAAAGTGAATGAATTTGCTTAATGGAGGGCAACCAAAAAAAACACTTCTTGTGTTTTTCGATAAAAATCCTTCAACCAAGAAGAGGGGGATTTCTGCTGTATCTAAATTTCTTTATTCCACAAAAATGAAATACATTTTTTTTTTTTGTATTATTATTATTTTTTCCCCGCACTGAATACATCAAATGATCAATATCCAGATGTCACTACTGGAGAAAAAGGTGAAGAAGGCAACAGGAAGTAGTAGGAGGATGATGGCGGCCATGTTTTTTTAATCTCATGATTGTTTTTTTTCATTCAATGGAAGCAACACAATGGTAAAGTTATTTTCAACATTACTAGGATATGGAAAAAGGTTGGAGCAAATTTTTAATGGAATTTAGCAGCTCATCTGTCCCATTGGTTCAAAAAATCTTTAGTGCCTGTGCGCTGATACTGAGCTCTGTGAGGTTAAACATTAGTTATTCTTCTTCCCATCTCCTGTTGTTAGTTAAGCTTTATATAAGCTTGAATGACTCAAACTTTGTTCTTTACAGCAGAAACCAGCAACATTTTCTTTGGAAACTCATTTGAACTCTCTAAATTCAGTGTTTTAGTAGGAAAACAAAGTCGAGAAACCAGGAAGGATGGGATCCTGACAGGGATGATGGATTGTTTGTTTCTCATCTGTCCACCTTCACAGGTGTTCCTGCAGTTGTCATTCTGCAAGTCTGATCCGGTGGAACCAGAACCCAGATGGATCGTGAAGAATGGCGAGATTCTGGCCCGCCTACATTTACAGCCTCTTCCTTCCATGAATAAACACCGTCTGCTTATTCAAAGGCTGAAAGCAGCTCTAAGTGTCGGTGAAATGAGGAAATGACATCCTGCAGTTAAAACCCTAAATGTTTCAGTGAATCAGATTTTTTTTCTTCTTTAAACTATGGAGGAATTTGGTTCCTGGTTTAAGTTCCAGATATTCAGGCTGTGCAGGAATAACTTGATTCCTCTGCTCATCTACAGGCAAGAAGTGAACCAGCTGCATTCTTGAGAAGCAGGAAGAGACAGAATGTTTAGACCTTATTCTGCTGCGCTCTTTCTCACCTTTGTGATGTTTGGCTCTTTTGTTGGCCTCGGCGCTGAGCGTGAGGACCAGGAGGAGCAGCAGCGTCACTGAGAGCAAACTTTTCATCCTACAGAGACCAAGACAAAGACAGAGGGGTTACAGTGAGGCTCATCAGCAGACGAGAGCTCCAGCTGCTGCAAGCATCAACACTGAGTTTGACACGTGCACAAATGTGCACTCACAGAGGGAGGGGCCCCGTGTGACTCTGTGCACATCACTGTGCACATGGAGGGATTACTGACCAGGCTTAGTTGGCTCCAGCACAAAGGGGGTCAGATTCACAAAACAGTGTCACAAGGAAGCACAAAACCCGTTTATTTACTCAGAAAATGTTTTATAAAGCGAGCAAAGCTGCTGAGAGCAGAATAAACCCAATAAACCACAGAAAGAGACAATGAACTCCTTAGAAATACACTGAACGGCTCCAAAGAGACAACATAAGCACAACGAGGACCAGATACGACTGGATCAATGGAGAGCCCATAAAATGAAAGAGGCTCATGAAGAGTGGTTTAAACCCACTGAAAATGCAAGAACATAACTCAAAAGAGACACAAGGAAACAACTAAAACTGACTCAGAAAAGCTCCAAGGAGACAGAATGGATCAAATAAAACAGAAACAAATAAACAAAAAGAGCTCAAACTGACTCAAAATACCCTCGCAACGTTTTATACAGCGAGATAAACAGTCGATTAGAAAAACCACGGAAAGACCAAATCACCATAAACAAGAGCAAAGAGCCTTGGAGACGCGTCTGCAGCCGAACGCCATGAAAACCAGCTGAAACTGGAAAAATCTAAGCATTATCAAAGGCCTCAACACATAATACTAAATACAAGGGATGTAAAATAAACACAGTAGGACAATCAAAGGGACATTAGAAAATCAGAATCAAATATTTTATCTAGAAAGAGAAGAAGAAAGTCTTTAGATCAGATTTAGATAAAGGACCCGAGTCTCTGCAGATCAACACCAAGCAGAGAGAAAAATCCAAACGTGTTTCAGCCTGAATCCCAGCAAAGCAAGGAGATGAAGGACTTCAGTCCCAGCATGGATCCCTTACAGCGACGTAGGCGTCATAAAACAGGTGCAGGAGTTACTGAAGATGCTTCACAGGTCAGTAGATTATAGGGATTATATTGATTAAAGATCCCGACTAAAGGTTTTAATCTAAAGAGACACAAATTTAGAATTCAAAGTAAAACTAAATACTTAGAAGTGAATGAAGAAAGCATGAAAAGACAGGAAACCTGATCCTAAATGCAGCTGATAAGCTGATGCAGCTGATGGAAAACCTCACAGTTATTTTCACTTATCTAGTTTGGCTGCTTCAAATGACGCTCAGCCATGTTTGCGTTTTGAGCGAACCTTCAGGTTCTGCTGTTATTTCTGTTTCAGCAAATACAACAAAAGAGCAACAAAAAAAAAAGCAAACATATCTTGCATGTTGGTTTTTTTTTCTTCAGTATATTGGTGTTTAACGTTTTTTAACTTTCTTTTTCAAAGTATTTTGTGATCTCCGCCTTTCAAGAATTATTTTAACACCAAAACCAAACATCCTGCCTCTTCTTTTTCAAAAATGGCTTTTAAATAGAAACTATAAAGCGAACAAGAAAAAAATATTATTTTAATATTTTGTTGAAGTCTTTCAAGAGCAAATGTGCTGCCACAAATTGTAAAAATAAAAACGATGAATGTTATAAATTTAATTTCGAAACGTTGCCTCTTCACTCTGGTAATTTTACGATTATACAGATACTTCATAATGTTACAATATCAATATCTAATGTTAGAAGAACTTTAATCCCATAATTTGGGCGTTTTAATCTCTTCTTTTTATCGTTTAATTCTTGGAAGTAACAATTCCAAACTTGTAATCTTACTTTAATCTTGTAATATTATAATGTTACTCCAGTAATTAATGACTTTATTCTCACAATTTTACGACTCATTTCGTAATGTTACGATTATATTCTAATCAAAAAATCTCAGTATTTAACAATTTTGTTATTCTACTATTACAACTTTCCTCTAAAGTAAAGTTATAACTTTAATCTTGTAATGTTCTGACTTTACGCTGGTAATTAACAACTTTATTCTCATAATAGTACAACTTTTATTTTATATTGTGACAACTGCAACCTCTTCTTAGAACTTTATTGTCATAGTGTTATGACTTTAATCTAGTAATTTACCATTATATTCTGGTAAGGTTAAAATGCTAATTTCGTAATGTTGCAGTTTTAATCTGCTTTTGTTACATATTTATTCTGTTAATGTTATATTTTCACACTCATAATATGACTTTAATCTTGTAATTTCACGACTTTACACTGGTAATATATCAACCTTTATTACAATGTTACTACTGTAATCTTGTAATGTTAGAATCTTATTGTTGTAATGTTCCTGTAATGCTACATTTTTAATCTCATAATGTTACGACTTTACCCTGGTAATGTCAAAACTTTACTTTCAAGATGTTAAAAGTTAAATCTCAAAATGTTACAAATTAATTCTCCTAGTATTAAAACTTCTTCTCATAATGTTACAATTTGTACTTCGTAATGTAACGTCTTTATAGTGTTAATGTTGGTATTTTATTCTTGTAGTGTTATGATTTTAATCATGCAATCTTATGCTTTGATGGCATATTATTTTCAGAACAGTTATACGACTTTACTCTAATTATTACGACTTTATTCTAATCATATATATATATATATATATATGTATTTATATATGAAGGTTCAGAATTAGATCATTTCAAAGTGTGTTTCAGAACTAAAATGAGTTATTGGGGTGGTTAAGAAACAATTATGATCTAGCTTTTCTATTTAACAGATGTTCAAAGCAAATAGCAACTTCACAACACAAATAAAAAATAAAAAAGAGGCACACAGAGAGGAAAGAAACCAGGAAAAAAGCTCCTAACATCTGAAAACAGTCTGATTTAATGCTACATGATCAGAACACGCCTCAAACATCCGACAGAGAACAACTTTAGACAAACAGGGACAGAAAACTGTTGCAGACGGACCACTGTGGGGCGTAAGACCACGGAGACAGAAGACAGCCTGTGTTGTTCAGGGCCTCCTGCTGATGCTTCCTGATGAAATAATCTGATTTTTCAGCTTTGAAGCCCTTCTATTGTTGTTCTAATCTGCTGAAGGATCCATCCGTGCGGCTCTGACTGGACCAGATGGTCAGAACTGGGAACGGATCAGATCCCTGACATCCTCCTCCAATCTGAGGGGCTTTAAACCCAATAATCTGAGTGTGGTGGTGGCTTCAGGATTATGGAAGTGGGCTAATGTATGCAGAGCGTGTTCCTGCTGCCAGCGCATGTTGTTCTCTGTGTTTCTGTGGAACGAGGGATGCTTCAGATGTGAGCTGGCTCTTTGTGCTCACAGATGACAGGCTCCTCTTTCATTAAAGCTCTGCTTCTCTTTCACATGTCAGCTGGCCTCCTCGCTCCTCCTGCAGCCTTTCATCAAGAAAGAACCGGCTCTCAGCAGGCCTCCCGTCTGCCCCCCACCGATGAAGAAGGGGAGGAGGGGGGCTGCTTGAAAGAGCTCTTTAGATACCCTCTCAAAAGAATACTGATTCATTGGAGCAAAACAAAGCCTCCTCTAGCCTGGTTTCACTTCTCTAAAGCTCAACACAGATTCCACGCTACCTTGTGGTCCGTACCCCCTCCGAATGGAAGCCCATCAACATAAGAAAACAATCAGGTCTTCACGGGAAGAAAAGAGAACGGGATGCTCCCTTTGGTTCGAGGGCAGGAACAACATTTAAAGAACTTCCTCAGAAATCTGAGGGTTCATCTGGGATTCTAGAGGAAAGACGCCCCCTGGATTTCCCCTGTCTGCCCTCTGGATAATCTAGAGTCCCACATTCTGGGGAGAAGGCCATCATGTGAAAGAGTCCTTTGAACATCACTAAGAACCTGATTGGACCCTGACTGAGGAAAAAGAGCAGCTTGCTGATCTCCGAAGGCGTTCAGCTTCTTCTGTTTCTGATCTGACTCAGAGGAAAGTCTGTTTCTGTGTGAAAGTCTCCTGAAGCCCAGGCTGCCTCCAGAAGGACCATCAGCTCCACTGACAAACACAGGAGCTTCTGCTGCACATCAGGAAAATGATGGTAGATGTTCCTCCACCTGCAGAGACCCAACTTTAAACTCCATCTAAACACCATTCCAGGATTTCCCCTCTGCTGTCCTTCTTAAATGTTTCCAGCTCCTAATTTCTGAGAAGAAACTTCCTTTTCCTTCTGAACTTACTGAAAACCCAACAACCCGCCGCACCCTCACTGATGCCTCACTTCCTCCTTTTTATTCCTTTTTTGTGTTACTCTTCCTTCCTTCATGTCAATTTTACTTAGACACCATTTTTCATTCTTTTATCTCCTTCTTATTCCTTCCTTTCATCTCTTAGTCTGATTCCTTCCTTTAAACTGGAGCCCAACACACTGCAGGATGTAGGTGCCTCTAGGAACACATAATGAGCAGAAACAGCTGGAACTAAAGCTGCATGCTTGAACCGGTCTGTGCAGAAGCAGTGGAACTAAAAGGCGGCTCATAAATTCCTTCAGAAAGAAGCTTTTCTTTCCTCCAGGTGAAGATATTTCCTTTAAAACTCGCCAAAGCCTCTGAAGATGAACTAAACGATGAATCCTGGAAAGAAAGGCGCCTGGAACCTGAATCCCAAGCTGATAGAAAAGCTGCAGACTTACGTGTCGAGCTCAGAGGAGCAGCCTGTCGAGCTGTGGAGTCGTCGCTTTCTGTCTGGGATTCAGTGGCTGCTCCAGAACAACCCCTCTCTCTCACACACACACACACACACAGCGCTGAGGACCAGCCTGCTGGTGACATCACAAGCTGTAATCCTGCAGAACAAAACAAGCTCAGCTCATTTACATCAACACAAGAGTGATGGTTTAATCTGTGAAATGTGTGTCATGCAGGATGAGTGTTTGACAGGAACACCCGCTTGTTACACACAGACGCACACACACACACCTACATAACAAACATTTCTGCCTTTGCAGAGCCTTTACATTGACTTACGTTCATTTCTAAAGCCTGACTGTAAGTCTACATATTACAGGTTCATACCTAAATCTACCGCCAGACTAAACTCAATATATACCTCAGTAATAATTAACTAATTAAGAACTTTATTAATCTAATAATGAAGAAATTCCCTTCTGTATTTAACCCATTCATTGGGCTGCCACTGTGCGGTGCCCTGGGAGCAGTCTGAGCTTAAGGGTCTTGCTCAGGGACCCAGAGTGGCTGTCTGTGGGAGTTGAACTCAGAACCTGTTGAATGGATGTGCAATGATCTAACCTCTAGGCCTCCACTCCCATAAACGTGACCATGACACAGAGACAGCCTTCCCCCCTCATGAGATCCAGGCGTCGGGCCCCAAAAGGAGCCGTTGGTCCCCATAACGTGCTATTTTTC
>NW_015151437.1:91004-109149 GCF_000732505.1 Cyprinodon variegatus
TTTAAAAAGGTTTAAAAATAAAACAACGGCTGCCAGCTTCCTGCGGCACTTTAACCTGACAGCAGCCTGCAAAACGCTAAAAGATGGCTCCAAAATGACTGGAAATAAATAATATGTCCATTAAAATGTCTTCAAACACTTGTTTAACCACCATTAGAGGGGCACAATAAGGAGATTTTAGCCTTCCAAGGAAAACACGAAGGAAGGAAGAAAGAACGTAGACAAAGAGCAGGACGCCTGTATGGTGGCCCTGAAGGGCAAACCAGTGAAACCACAACAACAAATCTTTAAACACGGCTACAAAGCCCACCCAAAAAAACAAACAAACAAAAAAATACAACAACATATTCAAAAAAGAAACATTTTAAGAAACACAATGACATTAACCAACTGGAAGAGGTAGATATTAGTGTGAAACCTGAGACCTCTCTGATTGGACAATGGCACCATTTTGGTTTTTAAACCAGAAGTCATTCTGCTTACGACTTACCTTATGCTCGTTTATTCAACATTAGAACAGAAAAGACAGAAAGATTCCCAGTTTAAAAGCCAAACGGTGCCGTCGTCCAATCAGAGAGTTCTCAGGTTTCCCACTCATATGTATCTATCTATTCCGGTTGGTTAATATCATTGTTTTACTGAATATATTATGATTTTTATTTTAGTTTAGTTATGCTTAAACACTTTTTGATATGGTTTGTACTTCAGGGCCACCGTACTTCTGAGAAAATGTTTGTTGGACAACTAAAGAAAATACAGCTGTCAGCACTGAGGCACGGAGGTGGAAGCGTCATGGTTATATTATGTGACGTGTGGAGCTACTGAAACTCTGAAATTAGTCAAATTCACGGTTGGTTCTGGTTCTGTTGGCATGCAGCATTCTCTAACTTTAACTTTTAGTTCTTATCTCGTATCAAACCACATTCCTCTCCAAAGAGAAGTGAAAGACGACGTGGATGCGACAACATTCCTTCAGAGGAGCTGAATGTTTAATGATCCGTCTAACCTACAGGTCAGTCTGTGAAGCTATGCTGAAGGTCAAGCAGAGCTGAAAAAACGACACTTAATTTCCACCATTTGTTTTCTGCAGGGTTTAGGATCGGCTTGAAAGCAGCTGCTCTCAGACACGAGGGTCAAAGCAAAGGGAGTGAAACGTTCAACCTCTTTATCTAAATCCTCTTCCCAGCTCTACATTTTTGTCGGAGCGTCCCGTCTCCTCCCTCTCAGCTCCTGATGGCTCAGTCATGCGGGGAGGCTTTTGTTTTCGACCTGCAGCTGGGAGCACAGAGCAGCAGGAGCTAGCCGGGTCATTCATCTTCCACATCCTGCAGAGAAGCTGTTATTACTCCGTTTCCTCCCCCTGGATTCTAGCAGCATTCCTAAGAAAATCCCATACAGGTTTAGACCCGCCTTCTGGAGTTAAGAAGCTCCTGGTTTTTCCTTCCAATAAATCATGAACTCTGCTTCGGGTTTCTGGCTCCAAGAAAATCTTCGTCGAAAGTTTTAAGATGAAGCTTTTATGTCCAGAAAAGCACAAAGACTTGAGATGCACGGCTTTGGAGATCTGGGCCGATATCGATAACAGATATTTATGCTTTCTGCCTCACTTATACAGCAAACATCCTGAGCATCATCATCATCAGTGTCACATGACCTCACTTGACCGACGGGCTCCCCTCCAGAACCAAACATCGATTGTAAACTTGGCCCTGTTAGTTCATGGAGTGGAAGCTTTAATCAGAGCCACTCTGAGCTGCAGCAGAACCTCTGTTGGACCACCCCTCTGCAGGTGCACTGATGGTACGACCGGGTCATTTGGCTCTGCTTTAAATTTAAAGACAGCAAGTTCACCTGCAGACTGACGGGTCCCTCCCTCTGCTAGTCACCATGGTAACCAGGTGACCCCTGAATTGAACCTGTCAGTTGTCTAAAATGCTTGTGTTCTTCTGTTTTGAGCTCTCAATAAAAAAAACTTTGGCTGAACTCCTGTTTTGGGAGAAGCCAGAAGGAGGTCATGTGACCCCGTCAGGTCCTCCTGCTCCTCCTCCTCCATCCAGAACACAGGTCCTGACAGCTTCCTAGAAATAAGATGAAAGGGAACTCTGTTTTCTAAGAGTTGGAGAAGCTGCTGAGCTGATTTTAAGACGAGCTGATGGTGAGCCGTTTGCTGACATGAGTTCTTCTAGCTTCTTACATGAACGGAAACTGAGGGGTGGAGCAGAGCTGGAACACATCAATCCTCTGAGTGCCCAAAAAAGCTCATGTAGCAATAGTTGCACATAGTAAACATCTATTGTTAAAATAAATCACACAGTTTTGTTTGATTGGTTCATTAAGGATGAACTCAGCCTCTGACAGGAAGTGAGTCCAGTTAGTTTAAAAGCAGGTGCATCCCACAGATCTGGACTCTTTGACTTATGCCAGCATGTGTTTTATCAGCGAAGATTCTCTGCCATTGTTCTCTAAAATGTTACGTTAAAGTGTTCGCATTTATTCCTATTATCACATGATTCTTGTATTGTTTTAATGTGGATCTGCTACAGCACATATGTCAGCCTCTGCTGACACCTGCATGCAACATTTGCGCTTTGCCTCCTCGAGGGCAGATTAGACGTCTGCATCCGCACACTTTAAATGTCGCTTGGGTCTGGTCGCAAACCAGTTTTGCAGGTATGCTTCTGCACCGGTCTGGAATTTCTAGGGAAGCACAGCAGTTTCCCGCCAAGGTGCAAGGAGGAGCCTATTCGAGAACTCGCGAGAACTTCGGCGGATTGTCACGAGAACTTCATCTTGGCAGAGACCTTGGCATCTTTACATAATTTGTCTGAGGCATCGTTCAAGTGGTTGTACTTCTGAACCTTCTCGATTAACCTTTCGTTGTAGTGGTCCATTGTAGTTGTTCCTCGGTCCTTAAAAATGGCGCGCCCCGGCACCAAATCGAGAAAGACGACCACACAGACAGCTGGAAAGGCATACCAAGGACCAATCACAGCTGCTTTTTGTGTGTGCATATCCGCTTGAGGTCTGCTTGGGTTTGTGACCGTCAGACCCGTAGTCAGAATTTTTTGAGGTGCGCGACCACGCCCCCCTCGCAGAGGTTCTGTAACCGTCTTTGCGCACCTCAAAAAAACAGAGACAGATCTGACGGTTGCAGAGGCTATGTGTCAGAAGCATAAATTGGCCTTTAGACAACCGGCTTCAGCCCAGTTTGCTTGGATTGTTAAAGGAGGGAAATCAAAAACCAAACATAATTTATAATGCATGTACTTTCATTTATCTTAATAAGTTTATTAACATAATAGAAGTTTATTAATTATATTTATATTAATATTTTAATTTAAACAAACATTGTGTTAGGTCTTGGTTCAATAGGTTATGTTCATTTCAATATGTTTTAATAAATATTTAACCAGTCCGGCCCTTAGCTTGTAGCAAATTAGTTTTTTTGGCCCTCTGTGTATTTGACTTTGACATCCCTGTGCTACAGGAACTAAAGTTCAACTAGAGGTGAACTGGATTAAAAGAGTGAAAAGTACGGTACCGTTCTGTACTGGTGCTGACAGCAGAAGCACCAGAACTCTGGAGGTCTGTCAGGTAGACTGTGATCCTACCATAAGAGTTTGCCTAAAAGCTTAAGAAATGTATGTGCAAAAAAGTATCTATTTGGGTTTGATTGAGTTTCTGAACAAACATTTATTTATTGAACAGATCCTACAAAACCCTGCTGTGATCTGGTTCTCTTTATTTAAAAAAAAAAGAAGTGTTCTTGCTTTGTTTGGACTTAAACCTGGCCAGTTTTAAGAAGCATGATGAGGGAGCATTGACGTCATCTCAAGTATTCACCTCCAGTCTTAATCCACTGAGTCAACGCTGTGTCGAAGGTCCTGCTGCAGCTCCAAGTAAATAAGAAGTTTAGACCATTCTCCAAGAAGGGCATTATTGAAGTCAGACACTGATGTTGGATGAGGAGACGTAAAGGCCCAAACAGTGACGCCCCAAGGGTAGTGAAAAGGACTCGTTATGACCAGGCCTTATCTGCCAAGTAAAACAGTCTCTTCATTTCCTTAGATTGAGTCACTGCTTCAGTCTGGAGCCCAGAGACTCTCCCCTCTTTCAGCTACTGCTGTCAGAGAGCTTTGGTCCAAACCAATGACAGGACATGGAGCTGATGTGCTGCCTGTGGAGACTGCATCCTCTAGTGCCCAGAAACCAGTGCTTAGTGTCCCAACCTCTTTGCCATACATTGAAAAGCTTCAGAGGTGTTGGTGACCACCTCTAAATACTTAGTGCCATGAGTGATGTGTCTCAGTTTGGCTTTGGACCATGTCTTCTATTGACGCCACTAATACTAGCCTGATTCTAGCCCCTGCTGATGCCGCCCGACCGAAGCCTCATTGTCTGCAGCCCCAGCGTAGGTTATGAAATAGAGAGGTGGATTGGTCGTCTAGGGAACCGATTCTCCCATCTTGTCCTTACACTTCCTGGTCTCTCCAGGAAGAAGGGGTTGACAGGTCAGCACAGAGCTTGAGTGAAACTTCACTTCAGACATTTGCCTGCGTGTCCCAGGAGCTTAGCAGCTTGAGGTCTACTTTTGCTATTGCCCGATGTCAAGTTTGGTTGGCCCAATTCCTGCCTTCTGAGGTTTCCAGGGTTTTTTGACCTGTAGCCCAACAGACCTTGGAACATGCTGTACAGGAAAAATAATAATATAAAAAGCTCCTAGGACACGGCCAAAGCATGCAGGCGCCTTTCGGTCTACAGCCTACATTCCATCCTCCCCTGAAAGCAGACTGTAGGAGGGGTCAGTCCCGTCAGCGCTCCCAGCAATCCAACCTTCTGGCACCTACAGGTAGAACTCACAGGATATATTGCCCTCCAAATCCTTGCAAGGGGCCCCAGTAGTCACGTTTGACTCCCACTTCCAGGCTCATGGTCATTTTTTTAAAGGAGCATCTCCATCATTTGCAGGCCACCCCCTCAGAGCCGTGGGGGATTTCAGCTACTGTATTCAGTTCAGCCGTCCCCCGAAGTTCAAGAGTGAAAATGACTCCGACCAAGAGAAGTCTCTTGCTCTCAGACAGGACATTTTGGAGCTCCTGGACGGTAGCAGTTCTAAAACATGTTTACTAGGAGGGCCACAGGGGGAAGCCTGTTTTTATGGGGACCCAAAAAAGCATGAAACAAAAAAAAAACAGGGCAATAGTCACAAAACCAAAACAAAATCATTTAGTTTAATTTAAATCTGTTCAAATTGAAAATTCATATTTTTGGTTTGAAATAGTGTTGCACTGATACCAATACCAGTATGGGGCGGGGCCCCGACCCCACACTGCTCCCCAAAGGGAGGGGTTAAATGCAGAAAGTTCATTTCGTTGCTCTGTACTTGTGACAGTGTAATGACAATAAAAGCTGGGGGAAAAAACAACTTTAAATTGTGCTGAGTTTTGGAAAAAAGAACTGAATGAAAAATATTTTTAAAAATCATCCAAATGAACCTACTTCCTGTGTGCTTCTGCTATGGACGTTAAAACGCCGCTGTCCTGCTCCTGCTCGCCTCTCTTCAGTTTTCCAGCCACAGGAGCTTGGCAGGTGTCCCACATCTCTGTGCTCCACTTTAAACTTGGCCCAAACAAAGTTATTCTGGCACTGAACGCTTAATGAAAAACCAGTGTTTAGAGTTTCCCCTTCAGGTTGGCGCTACAGACGGTATTTGCAAAAACCCTCCAGATGATGGATAGACTGTTCCCCAACGCCGTCTGTCTGATGAACACCAGCCAGAGTCAATACTGACTTCCCTCCAAATGTTACAGGTTTTACCTTCATACTGATAATGGGACAATATATTCATTCATTTCTTTGTGCTGAATTAAGGTGAGATTTAGCCAAGTTTAAATGCAAAAAATGACTAGAAACTGATCAAGTATTTAGACCCTTGAAGACTAAAAGGCCACTTTAAGGCTAGGCTTAAAACTTTCCTTATTTGATAAAGCTTATAGTTAGAGTAGCTCAGGATAACCTGAGCTATCTCTATAGTTCTGCTGCTATAGGCTTAGACTGCTGGAGGACATAAGGACCCCCATTTCATCATTCTGCTTCATTCTATCTCTATTCTCCCATTCTGCAGAATCTATTAGTTCAATCTCTAACGTTCTGCTCTCTCTGCTTTTTCTCATAGTAGCTTCATCTGGTCTGTTCCTGTTTGGCTGTGACTCCATCCTGGAGAGAAATATCAGCTGTGCTGCTCACATCCTGTGAGTCCTGTTTCTCTGACTGTGACTGGCTGGATGTGCTCTCTTCATCCTCTGAAATGCCTTTTACAGTTGCTTCCTTGAACCCCAGTCGGCCTCAGCTGATGGCCGCTCACACTGAGCCCGATTCAGCTGGAGGTTTTTTCCTTTTAAAAGGGAGTTTTTCCTCTCCACTGTCGCTACAAGCATGCTTAGTGTGAGGGATTGCATTCGAGTCAATGCAATCAACTGGTTTTCCTTAAATAAAAAACTTTAAATTTGACTGGATGATCTGGTGAACTGTTAAGTGCCTTGAGATGACGTGTTGTGAATTGGTGCTAGAAAAATAAACTGAATTGAATAGTGAGAGCGATGAGTTAAATCTTTGCATTTATACCGCTAAATGCTGAAACAGTCAGATTTAGTGTGATTAATCGATTTAAATAATTGCCAACTAATGTAGTTACTGATTAATCATTAACTGAAGTGTAAAGACTAAAACATGCTTTTAGCTGACAGAGCAACCCACTTAGGGCAGTAATTATACCAAAATTGTAAAAAAAAAAATTAAAATACAGTGGAAAAAATGATAAATAGAAATTTCTAAATTGAATGTATTTACCCTTAATTTGAGAAGGTAAATAAGATAATCTGCCAATGAAATGAGGATTTTTACTGTTAGAATAAAATTAAATAATAATATGCACTTGAAATAAGACGATGTAATTGTTTTATTTTTATTGTAAATTGTCTTGTTCCATGGGCAAAGTGTTGCACTTACCTCCTCAATTCAAGAAAAAATGCACTTATTTTAAGAAAAAAATCACTTATTTTATTTTGTAGTGTACGTATTTATCATTTAAGATAGAAAAAAGTTTTCATCTGTCAATATGCTCTGTAATTCAGAAATCCCCAAGAGGACATTTTTTTGTTTCACCAGGTTTAATTCTGTAAAAAAGTCATTAAGGAACCTTTTCATGTCAGATTAATAAAAAAAAAAAAAAATTATAAAAAAAAAAAAAATAAAAAAAAAATCAACAGATTAATCGATTGCAAAATAATAATTAGTTGCAGCCCTACTCTTTAGCATAAGCAGAGACCTGAAGCATAAAAATAGTCAAGATTTCTAAGAAATCTTAATCTCTAAGAAGCAAAGTTGAGTTTTTCAGAAGGAATGTGCTTATAATAAATGAACAGAAAACCATAAAGTTATCAGAAGTAATAAGTGGAAGAAATGTGCAAACTACTGAGTCAAAGGGGAGTGAAAGCAGGGATGTTAGCCTTGTGGGGTGAGGGTGGTGCTGAACACGATTCAGATGATCAGAACGGCTTTCTAAAAGCTGGGCTGCGATCGTAATGCAAAGTTTATTGGAGTCACTTGATGACAAAGACGCTAATTAGAGTAACTTTTAAAACAAACACTGACTTTCCAAAGCAGGGACAAGGTGACGTAGATGCTGAGGTTTCCTGGAAACAAACAATGAGGTCACTGTTTATATGCTCCAAACTCTCCACATTCAGTTTTCTTCATCATGTTGTTTCTCTTCACTTAAAGGTTAGATTTTAATAATCTAAGTGCTAATAAATTGTACCCAGCATTGATTTGTGGGTTTTTTTTCTTCTATATTCTTTTTCTAATCATCATTTGACCAAAACCAGGAAAACATTCATCAGTTTTGTTTCTTGGATCCCAAATTGAGGACAAGAATGATTTCTTTGTCGACATGCTTTATTGCAGGTCACTCAGAAATGATGAAACCAAACAATCCTTACATGAATATAATACAGTGATATGAATCTCCTGATTGGTAAAGAAGCGCGTTATAATCATACAGGCTCGGCTGCTTTGGCAGAATCTGGCTTCGGCTTCTCTTTGACAAACTACCGAGCTTTGCGGGTATTTACAGTCCACACATCAAAACGAAAGCGCCCTGCAGCCGCTGGCTTTAAAACCTCTGTAACAGACGAGTAAAACATCGAGAACTCAGATTACAGGCAAAGTGAGTTTATCTCTACAATCTGATCATAAATATTTCAATTTATCCCTGTCTACATTAAATATATCCAAACATTTATTTGTCTGCAGTGAACATCCAAAAGGTCACTAGAAGCTAAACAGAAGACACATTTTGCTTTATTAGTATGAAAGCTGCAGAAACATGAATGCTGTCACTGTTGGTGATCCGCAGCTGCGTCGCTCTTTGTGTCCTTCAGGCTGAAAAATAAAAACTAGTTTGAATTTCTTTTAGTGCCCTCAAGCCATTTGTTTTGCTCAGTTCGGCCGTAGAACTGAGATTTCTTCAGGCAGTTAGAAACTGGATTCATCAAGACGCCTCGTCTCTCCTCAGTTAAAGCACAAACAAAACAAAGAATAATCCATCGGCCTCCGCCGACAGCCGAGGGGATTTTATCCGTTTACATTCCGACAGACTCAGCTCTGTGGAGAACAAGAACCACAAAACCCAACAGGACTTGGAGGAGAAAGGCGTCCGGGTTCAGGTCACACTGCCGTCTCCTGGTCCTCCCTCTGGATCATCTGGTAATGTTGACAGTTCTCCAGGTAGTTGGCCAGTTCTTGGTCGTTGGCCTTGGAGGCGCGGTGTTTGGGTGTGTCGCCCTGAAAGACAAAAACAATGTCCCAGAATGTGGTCAAGATTGTGTGAACAGATGTGTGCGTTTCTACCAGGAACCGACGGAGCGCATCTGTCAACCAACAGCAGAGTTTACACAGTTAATCATTGGCAAACATCGGGAAGCTGAGAGACCGCAGCAATGGCTGCAGTTTGCTTCATGGAAAAAGACTCAACTGTTCCCATCCAGATGATTTCATCTGAACAGAACCTTTTATGTTTTATCATGTTCCTGCATTTTGCAGAAATGCCACCAAGAAGCATTTTATGGTTTTGTTGGTGACAAAGTTTGCATTCCTCATAAATAAAAAAAACAAACACACACACAAAGAAGAAACATAAAATATAAGCCCTCATCATTCAAAACACTTGTGAAGAAATCAAGTATAATGCAGAACTGGATCCAAAGCTCTGGAAAGTCTTGGTTCTGGTTTAAGAAGATCCAGTTTCAGACTTGGTTCTGCTTCTTTTATAGTTTACAGTAATAAGTTCTGCTCCTCAGTTAACGTGTGGAAGGCTGTGAAATAGACGCATGTTAATCTGAATTACTTTACTAAATTTATTTGCTTTATTTGCAGATGGCCGCTCACACTGAGCCTGGTTCTGTTGGAGGTTTCTTCCTGTTCCAGACATTTGAATTGAGAAAGCTTCCTGGAGAGGTGGCGAAACGTCTTCAAATCTTGGAAACCAAGTCCAGTGGATATTTTTAAAATTTTTACGGAATTCCTGTTAAAAGGGAGTTTTTCCTCTCCACTGTCGCCACAAGCATGCTTAGTTAGAGGGATTTCATTCGAGTCGATGCAATCAACTGGTTTTCCTTAGATAGAAAACTTTGATTCAATTGACTGTATGATCTGGTTGAACTGTATGTGCCTTAACATGACGTGTGTTGTGAATGAGCACTATACAAATAAACTGAATTAATTGAATTTCACTCGTCTTTGCCAAATATAAAAACAGGAGTTTAAAACTCGACAATTTAATAAAAGTAGATGAGGGCTACTTGAAAGGCTAACAACTTTGCTAATGGTTCAGCTACTGGCTTGGCTACCTGTAAGGGAAGCTATTATGGTCATAACTGAGCTAAATCAACGGCTAGTAGGGATGGATATGCTAACAGCCAGGTGCTGGCTAGGCTAGTATTCAAACATCATGGGCTAACTACTATGGTCATAGTTTGGCGATCTGTAATGAATGAGCGAACTATTTGGCTAACATCTAACTTCTTGGTAAGAGCCTGGCTAATGAGCGCAATGTAAGCTAACTGTTAGGCTAATGGATGTGCTAACCAGAGATGGCAAAAGTACTCACTTTCCGTACTTGAGTAAAAGTACAGATACTTGTGTTAAAAAATACTCTGGTAAAAGTGGAAGTACTGATTAAACTTCTTTACTCAAGTAAAAGTAACAAAGTACAGGCTTGTAAATTTACTTAAAGTATAAAAGTAAAAGTAAAAAAACACTTTTTTCATGCCGTTGCCTACATTTTAAATGGATGTCTGCCAATAGGACTAGATCTCCGTTGTGTTCATTTTCAATCATCTCGTCGTCCATGCTACTATGCTAACGCCACCGCCACCAAGCTGCAATGATTTGCCGCCAATGAATACCGCCGAATCTGTCGATTCATCTTGTAGTGGTGCGTCAAATGCAACGTAGATTCCCATCCAATTAGATTGAATTTGGTATTGATGACGTGAAAAATAATAACGGTAACTCCATTGAAATGATTCAAAACTAAAGTAAGGAGCCAATTTTTTAAAATGTAAGGAGTAGAAAGTACAGATATTTGTGTAAAAATGTAAGGAGTAGAAGTAAAAAGTCGCCATAAAAATAAGTAGTAAAGTAAAGTAAAAATATCAGAAAAATCTACTTGAGTACAGTAACGAAGTATTTGTACTTCGTTACTTACCATCTCTGGTGCTAACTGAGAGTATTCTGAGATAATTGTAAGATCTCGATGGATCTAATGGCGCTCAACCAGCGTATCATGAGTATCTGCACGCAGACGGCTACCATGGGACGGATCAGAAGTGTCTGACCCAATGATACCACAGACCAAACATTTAAAAAAATAATAAAAACATCAACAACCAAAGCAGTTGGTTTCAGTTTTTAAGTGATGTTTTATATATTTAAGTCCTCCAACATAAATTATATTTGTTAAGCTTAATTTCTTGAGCAGATCAGTTTATCAACGGTCCCAGCTTTGGGAATCATTGGGACTGATTGATGAAAGCAAAGGCTAATTTAGGCCAACTGCACCGTTAGCAGCTTAGGTGAGCAGTTAAAGTTATAGATGTGTTGGTGGGATGATGGCTAGGGTTGCCAACCGTCCCTTGAAAAACGGAATGGTTCCGTATTTAGAAATATAAGTACCTGTCCTGTATTTAATGGAAAATGAACGCACTTTGTCCCGTATTACTGTGGGAGTAAAAAAATGGTCACTAAAAAGCTAATGGAATGAAGAACAAGGGCACGTTAGACACAAAACTTACGGTAAACATTTTTCAGGGCCCTGTCCTGCATTGTGACCAATGAGTTGACAACATATATGTAACAATCCAGAATCCCCTCATCCTATTGGTCGAGCCAAGTGTTGCTCATGGAGAAGATGGCGGGAGACAACAGAGTAATTTAAACGCCGACGCTGCTTTTGGGGGCGGACAACTCCTCACTGCTGCAAGAGCTCAGAGGAAATACAAGTGGAAAAAGCAGGCTGTCGCCACATAATGTGGCATTGAGCTAATGATTAGTTTTTTCTGTTTTACAGCTGCAGCCTGCAGTCATTGCATTTAAGGAACAAATATGTTTACAAGTTTGCTGTTGCACAAAAAATGTGCATTATTTATTTATTGTTGTAGTAGGATAGGCTTATGTTTACAATACTTATTTTATTCAGCAAAGTTTGTTATTTTGTATTAAAGTGAACTGCTGGATAATCATTTGTTTTCCATGTGTTCATGTCACTGACAAATATGCATCAAATTCAATGCAGATTTGAGTCAAACAATAAAAAAAATAATAATTTACACACAAAGGGGGGCTAAAAAAAAAAAAAAAAATCACCACGCCAGGAGGGGTAAAGACAAAAGGGTCAGCTGGCACGCACATGAGGTGTCCATTTTTTTTTTAAGGAGTTGGCATCCCTAATGATGGCTGACCTCCCTCCTGGTTAAGGTTATAGTCTGGTTCACTGTTCGGCTCGTTGCCATGGTAAAGGAAAAAATGTGTTCCTGCTCAATAAAAGTAATAATTAGCTCCAAACAAATGAAAGCTCAGACTGTCCTTGAAGCCTGCGGTCATCTTAATGCAGAAATCTAAAACCCAGAAGCTGGGAAGAGTTTTAAATGGAGGTGGTAGCAGATGGATGGAGGGATGGATGGTGTGAGAAATGAAAGAAGAGAAGCCTCTCAGCTCATCTAAACTCCTGCGGTGATTTCCAGCTCACCACCAACTCCAAATAACACATAAACTCTTTATTTGTGGAGCCGAGGAGAGAAAAGCTCAGATTATGGGCTGTTTCCTGTTACCACTGGCTTCACCATGGCGACGGTGAGCCGAGGCCTTTGTGCGTTGGGGACGGAGGCTGGGGAATCCTGTGGAGCTTCGTTTCTCACTGACACACAACATTAATCACTTTATAGAAGTGGGTCAAATACTACTGGAGATCCATTTAAAGTGCAGAGGCACGGATCGGGCTGGTGGCCGTCATCCTGCCAGGGGGGGAAAAAACCCCGAAGACAAACGGCCTCATGCAGCAGAAGGCTGCCACTGATCACAAACTAAATCTTTACAGACAATTTAGTTTCAATTCATTTTAGATTTAACACTGAAAAAGGAAAATGAAAAAAACTCACAGGGAAAAAAAGCAAACAACACAAACAGCTATAACTGATAAAAGATTAAGAGGGAGAAAAATAACAGTTATAATAAAAAAAAATAAATGAAAAAACATGGACAAACAATTAAAACATGGAGAAACTTAATAAAGAGAAAGAGCTTCAAAAACTCAGCGATGTCATTGTAATCACAAAACCAGCAAACTGCTGGAAGAAGAAGCAGAAAGAAGCAAAACTCCTCCAAACACAGACGATCATTATTTTAACAACAGACCAATGAGTAAAGAGCTGCAATGCTGCAGGAAAACACAACAAACTGATCCCAACTGGAACTAGGAGTCCCACGAGGAGGAGAAAGGAACATAGGATGAAGGTTAAACATGAATCCATACTGAGATCCACACATTTCAAAGAAAACTGGTAGAACAAGTTTAATAAAGACAAACAGGCTGAGACTCGAGCACAAAGAGACACAAAGAACAGAACTTAAAAACAGACAAAAACTAGATGCTTAAAAACATTCTAAACCCTTTAAAGCCAATTGCATCATGTTTGATTCATGAGTTTTTAAGACCTTTACATCATCAGTGTTATATTTTTATCCCTGACTTACATAATAAGACATGTAGTGAACAAAAAACGTTTAAAAGATTATAGAGAAATGCCTTATGTATCAAATTTGATGCAAATAAATGATCTAATTGAATTTATAAAAACATTTTTTTTATGTAATTTGTCAGAAAATTCAATGACAACTCTAATAAAAAAAAAGAAAAGAATTCTGTCAATTCTGTCATGGTCCTGGCTTTAAAGGGTTAATGATTCGGGGGAAAATGGAGACATGTTGTCCAAGAAGTGTTTTACTGTTTTCCTCAGGGATCCATGTAGAAAATAAATCTCAGAATTTAAGAAAGAACCGCAATATTTCCTGTGGGGTTCCTCACAGGCCAGTACTGGGATCCATGTTTCTTTAGTTAATAAATAATGAATAAACTGTGAATTATTTCATTGCTAATATTATTTCGAATCATAAAAATGATCTTGGGTATTAAAATGCTGTTTTTTTTCTGTGGAAGAAATTTGTTAATAAAAATTGGCGTGTGTGTCGGCGCGCGGCTTGACCGGAGAGGAGGACGCACACTGTCAGATTTGTGCAGCGGGACTTTTTGTTTGGTTGTATGTTAAAAACAAGTTCAAAATAAGATAAGAAAAATATAAGGGCGATCAAAGATTGTCCCAGCGCCGCAGAACAGAGAACGGTGTCAGAACACTCCGCCCAGGGAAAGAAAGACTCTCCCGGTGAGATCTGGGGGGGATTTTTGAATGAAACTATTGATTCTTGGTAGTTTGATTTTTATTTTTTATAAATCATTGTTACCAAAAATCAACAAAATTCTTACTAAGTGGTTGGATATTTTTACTTTCATATCAAATTTATAATGTACCATATATTACCTGATTTCCTGTGACTGAATCCCCCTTGAGTATATTGTGAGTTCTGCTTTTAATCGAGCTGAATTTTACAAAGGTTAATTCGTTTTTTACTTTTTAAAAATATAAAGATTCTTTATTAAAAATATTAAGGAATACCAAATGAAATTAGTTTGTCTTAATTAATAGAAATTCATATTAAATCTACGTTAATTGATCACCTGCAGCTCCCTGTATAATTAATGGCTCCTCATGTTAACGCTTTTAAAAAAAAGTTGAAAATTACTATTTCTAGAAATCCAAAATCAGTTTTCATTTGTTATAAAAAAACAACCATGTGTGCTAAATAGGTTATAGTGAACCAAAAAATTAGCTATAAGGAATCTTCTTGTAACCAGAGAAGAGTTTAAAAGAGCATTTCTGTTTAATGAGCTTCCAGTGAAAACTTTATTTTTAATTTAAAAGAACAGAATAAAGAATAGAAAAACAAGTTAATGTGTAAAAACAGATCTTTAGGAGTCTGAGTAAAAATCTGAAAAAAAGCCAAGTTTCATTTTCTGGTCTTTTTTAATGCTAGTTTTCTCTTCCAGTTATTCGTATTTAATCTATTTCTCCAGGATTTTATTTCTTGTTTTGTTCTGGAGAGCTTCTTCGACGTTGGTTCAAAGTCGCTTTTATTTCCCTGCAGCTTTAAACTTAAAAGAATCAGTGAACACTAATATGAAAGGTGTGATGGACGCTGCTCGGTGCTGCAGGTGAGCGTTTCCAGGTGGGTTTACCTGCAGGTCTGTCTTCATTAGCGAAGCCCCCGCCTCCACCAGGAAGTGACAGATGCTCCTCTGACAGAGGGTGGCGGCTCTATGGAGGGCCGTCTCTCCTCTGAAAAACAAAAACCAGATTTATCTCTGGAAGGAATAATGTGGATTTACCGGCTAAACAAAGCGGACTCACGTCTCCGTCTCTGTGACGTCCAGGTGGGAGGTGGGAACTGATGGGAGGAAACAAACAGGCACCATTCAGACAGGAGAAAAAACTGCAGATGTTTCACTCCAAAATGATCAAACGCTCCCGCATCATTTTTTTTTTTAATAACAGGTCACATCAGAACATCTCATGACAGAAACCAGTTTGATCAAAGTTGAAGCTGCGAAGCTCCAGCTGTGCTTAGCATCTGTTTCCATGGTGACCTTCCAGGAAGCTCAGGCCTAATCCGAAGCAGAACCTCAAACCCAGTGTGTCTCACCGTTCTCAATGAGGTACTTGACGATGTCTTTGCTGCCGGCCTGGACGGCGTGATGCAGCAGTGTGCAGCCGTCTGCGTCCTGCAGCTCCAGGTCTGCCCCCTGCTGGTGGAGCTCCGTCAGCTGCAGGGAAACAGGCGTCACCTTTTATAAACCTCGATACAAGGTTCAAGAAACACATCAACATCTAACAGAGAAGATACAATTATAACAATGTTTCAGGTTAAAATGAGGAAGCATTTCAATCTGCGAACGCTGATGCAACTTTAGAGGCAACATCAACAATGATTGAGGAGAAAAACACTCAAGAGATTTACTGAGCTGAGGACCACTAAGGTTCAACTAAACTGACTTTGATGCAATAAGTTCAAGTTTGATTTACACTGCAAAAACTATCTATGAATCATTTTGTTTTAAAATAAAGGCATTTCTCTTATAAGTAGACTAATTAGACATTATGCAATCCGAGTCATTTTTCGTATATTAAAAGTAAACAATTTTATCTTATTTACCTACTCAAATCAAGGGAAAATGCATTTATTTAAAAAAAAAAAGACTAACCCTTTGTATTGCGCTTAAAATCCCTGACATTTCCAGACAGTGAAATTGAAACCTTTTATTAGCCTTTAAAGCCAAGTTACAGTTTTATCTGATAAACCGATATCTGACAGATTTAGCCAGTAGGATCAACAGAGTCAATGAAAGGAGCGCAGTAGTGGACGGTGTCCAAGGTTACAGCGTGTGGCGCCGTTTCCTGAGACCAGAATGATGACATCTGTCAACTTCAGCTAAAATAAAAAGTTTTGGAATGGGAAAATAATTGTTCTCAGTAAAATACGTTGAAAATCAAAATTTCAAGCCAATATTGTTATTACACTTAAATAAATTTTAAATCCAAATAAGTCTTTTTTTTTTTACTCAAAAAAAAAAGTGCATTTCTTCTTTAATTGAAGAGATAAGTGAAAAACTTTGCCAATGGAAAAAGACAATTTACATTTAAAATAGAAAAAAAATAATGGCATCGACTTATTTCAAGTGCATATTATCTAATTATCTCACCCTGTTCAGGTTCTCGTCTTTGACGCAGCTGATCAGCTCTGCATCTAAACACAGACAGGGAGGTAAATGGTTGGTTAATTAGCGCCCTCTGGTGGCAGAACACAGAACCCCAGTAATGGACCTGCTCAAAGATTATTATCATTAAATAAAACAAAAAAATTAAAACTAAAATGGTGAAACATTCTTGTTAATTATAACCACTGAAATTAAAACTAACTAGAAACAGACTGAAATTGAATAAATACACATAAATGTTTTGGTGTTAAATTCGTTTTTATGAGTCTTGCAAACTGATGGGAAATTGTTTTGTTTTTTTTCTCTGTTAAAATCAGCTGTAATTTTTTTTAATGGTATCAAGTGATGAGTTTTTGATTGCAAATAATTGCAAACTCTATAAAAAACTGAAACTAATCCTCAAACTAATAGAAAAACCAAACTAAATAGATGATACATTTCCTGCTCAGGCCTGTGGTCATAAACCTTCTGCCTTCATGTCCCAGAGGATCAGCAGATCAACTGCATGTCCAGAGCAGGAAGCTGAGGCTTCAGTGCTCTGGGCGCTCTAAGGAGCGTCATCACAGATCCTTCCTCCCTTTCTGCTAAGTTTTCATTCTTATAAACACTCAGACGTCAGCACAGCGTGTGAAATGAAACAAACTTCTTACTCTGTTTCTTTTTTACCTTTTTCAGGGTCCTGTGAGGTAGAAGTGGACGTTCTGCAAGGAGACAAAGAGACAGTCAGAACCAGCCGGAGGCAGAGACATCTTTAATGGTAAAAAACAGCTGTTGTTTGTTTTCCAACAGAACATCAACATTTCACACATCCCACTAAGCCCCGCCCACCGACCGCAGCAGAAACCTTCATTCTTCGGGTTAGCATTACTCCCACACCTAATCCAGAAGAGAGGAGCCAACAGAGGAGCAGATGCAGATTTTTAAACAGAGGAGCTCCAGTATTTGGATCTTGGATGAAAGAACCAACATCTGAGGTGGTTCCTCTGGTCAGGAACCACCTGGGCAGCTTGAGGAAAATGTAGCGTGACCTCCAGGTTTTCCAGGCTGGAGGGACTGACCTGCTGTGATGTTTCATCTGTCAATCAGAAACCAGCAGCAACCTTAAAGCTGAGATGCTTCAGTGTTCAGTCAGACCACCAACCCTGCAGGAACGGTGACAATCAGTCCAACAGTGACTGAAGAACGTTCCCGGCTGTTTAAGCTGCACCGTCCCTTTATTTGATATCGTTTTAATCCTTCTGGTCGCAATACGTTTTTCTGGTTTATCGTTTGTTATTTTAACATGTTATGCTTTATTTTTGTTCCTGTTTTTAGTGAATAAAGCCCTTTGTGTATATTTACAATAACAGAGGCACAATACTGAGCATGTGCACAGCAGGTAAACAAGGAAGTAGCCTTTGTTTTCCCCACAGAGACCTTCTACACATTCTGCTGCACTGCGCACAGAAATATATCTAGACCTGTGGATCACTGACTAAACCCCCACTCAGTGGAAACAAACTGTGACTGGTATCGTTCCATTTAAAGCTTTTTCTATGGCATTAAAGGACAAACCCTTTGTAATTTATCGGACCTGAGACCCATTTCTGGACTACCTTGATGTCGCCACATCTCGCAGGGTGAGGTCAGGGCTTATAGACCTGGCCTGGGAAAAACACCCGGGCTATAGTGTGACAAGCTATCATATTTGAGTGGAGATAT
>NW_015151437.1:110221-114247 GCF_000732505.1 Cyprinodon variegatus
CATCATGTCAATATGGACCAAACTCCCTGAGGAATGCTTCCAGCACCTTGTTGAATCTATGCCACGAAGAATTGAGGCAGTCCTGAAGGTAAAAGGGGGTCCAACCCGTTACTAGCATGGGGTACCTAATAAAGTGGCCGTGAGTGTATATATATTTATATATTTATTTTTTATTTTTGGTCTCCTAGATTACTTAATTGTTTTGTTTTTCCTCTTTTATTTGTTTTATTTTATTTATTTCTTTGTTTTGTGTATTTTGTCTGTCATGTTAGGCCTGAATGTCTGTATTTGTTAAGCACTATCTGTGCTTTGTTTGCCGTTGCTGCAGTGGCTTTTGCTTTGCAAGAAAAAGTTTAATAAAAACAAAGTTGAAAACAATAATGGTGCTCATAATCTGGAAAATAAATGAACAAAATAAATAAAGTTTTTCAGTGATAACTCAAAAAAAAAGAAATAGCGGCTGCTGCGGCTAAGTCAGTTAGCGCCTCTAAGCCAAATGTAATAATAAGGAATGAAAGAACAAGGTCGAGTGTGTTTAAGAGGGCAAAAAAATATTTGAATGAAAGCTGGATGAGAGCTGAGAATCCAGTCTGAAGGTTAGTGTTCGATGAAGAGGAGCTAAAGCTGCAGAGCTGATGGACGCTGAATGATCGCATTAATCTCTACGTTCTGATGCAAACATTATAAATAGATGGACTGATCGATCGATCGATCGATGCTTCCAGTTTATTAGAAGGTGTGTGGCTGCTTTTCCACCACGCTGAGCTATGGCCTTACCGACGCACTGCTGGACAATGGACTCTATTTAGTAGTTGCCTCACTTGTCCCTGTGTGGCCGTCTGATTGTACCACAATACTGCCAGCAGATGGCGCCACATCTGCTCATCACATCTGATGCTATCTAAGCACCATCAGGACGGACTCTGGGTGTTTTTAACCTCCCTGAAAGATCCACAGCCACAGGTTCAAATCCATATTTGTTTGCTTTTTTTTAGTTTTAAAAACTCCTTGAAACTGTTTTCTTCTGCAGGAGTTGCAGAGCAGGAAATGTGAGGGAAGCTTCTCCACAGAACAGAGTTCAAACCATCCTGAACACATCAACATACGAGCCAATCAGCAGGAAGACGACAGAGCAGCTCCTTCTACAGATATTTGTTTTTTTCTAATGGAAGATCTAGAAGATTTGTGCTGCAAAGCATGTCCTCCTGCAGCGCTCGCATGTTGAAAAAAGGAGCTCAGAGAGAAGCACCAGCCAAGAGGAGAAACCAGAGCAGAGGAGGAGCCAGGAGAAGACAGACGGCGTGAGTCCTACCTAACAGCTGGTCTGAGATCAGCCGTGGTGTGAGCGGAGCGATCGACACTGATTATCTTTGCTCCTCTTCTTCACGTCACAGACAGGAAACAGCAGAAGCAGGTTAGAGGGAGTCACTCGCCGCCTCCAGCAGGAGGCGCTCTGGGCTCACTCTGTAAACAGTCGAGCTGGAGGAAGTTCTCAGGAAAGGATCCGCTTTCAGTTTGGGTCCAATCAGATTCTAGAAATCAGCCGGTAACAAACTCCATCTGGTTCTGGATGTGTTCACGATCTGAGCTCCAGGTCTGGATCTGATCCGGGCTCCTTCACATCTGATGGCTCCTTCTCTTAAGGTTCTGTTTAACCCGTTTTCTACTCGGATCAGGAAGTAAAAATGGGATTCGGAATCTTTAAATGTTGCTGATTTTTCATTTATTTTGTTCTGGTTTCAGTTAAACGGTTTTGGATCAGTCGGACCTTTCAAAGTTCTATTGGAGTATTCCAGTGGAATTCAGCTTCTTCTGATCCAGAACCTGACAAATCCCTGGTACCGCATAAATTCTAGACTCCAAACAGAACCCTGACTCTGAACAGAACCCCAAAAAGGTTCCTGGGTCCGACCAGAACCGTGACTCCACACAGAACCCTGACTCTGAACAGAACCCTGACTCTGAACAGAACTCTGACTCCAAACAGAACTCTGACTCCAAACAGAACCCTGACTCTGAACAGAACCCCAAAAAGGTTCCTGGGTCTGACCAGAACCGTGACTCCACACAGAACCCTGACTCTGAACAGAACCCTGACTCTGAACAGAACTCTGACTCTGAACAGAACCCCAAAGAGGTTCCTGGGTCTGACCAGAACCGTGACTCCACAATGAAGACTGACCCTGAACAGAACCCTGTCAGATCCGGTCCTTCTTTTGGTTTCCAGACAGAAGGTTCTGATTCTGATCTCTGGAAGATGAAAACATCTGAACCAAGGGAAGAACCCGAGTGGTGTGGACCACCTAGAGCAGAGAACCAACTGGACCCCATTTCCTCAGATCTATTAGTTCTGGGCCATCTGCTAACAGGACTGGACCCAAATGAGAAAAAGAAAAACACAGAAGTTCTGATCCGGAGCGGTTCAGCAGGTTAGATTAACTTCTGGAGAAAAATGGCGGCAGAAATGGACAAGAACACGAGACCTGAAAACTTCCTCCATCACAGCTGTCCACAGAGAGGGGGGTGAGGGGGGGTTACCTTTGCAGAAGGGTCCTGGGCGAGGTTTGGGTCAGAACCTCTGACACAGAACTGTCGCTGGAGATCCTCTTCCTCTGCCCGTCCCTCGCCCTGAAAAACACACAGCGTTACTCCTCATCCTCACTCTGCCTCTTCTTTAAGGAGCCATCGATCAGAGCACGGCTGGGACAAATGAGTGTCTCCATGGTAACCACACTGCTGATACCTGCCTTCAATGACCCGGCCCAAGCTGACCCCCCCCCCCAACGTCCCATTATCTAAACCAATCAGCTGCTGCAGCACCAACTGTCTCCAGCAGAGGGCGCCCTGTTCACTCTGATGGAATAGCTGCTTTCCAACAGAACTTCTCCTGTTTCAGGGATTTCAACAGGCGAATCGGCCAAACGGAGAGAAACTCACCCGGGTGAGGTGGGTGAGGAGGGGGAGCAGGGGAAGGAGAACTGGTCTGGTAAACTGGGGGAGGTGCCGACTGTCTCCTTCTCCACCAGCTCCGGGTCCAGGATGTAGAGCTCCTCCTGGGAGATCTCCGTCACGTAGTTCAGATGCTCCTGGGAGCAGAAGGTCCAGCATCAAAAATCAAACCAGTCAAAGTGAATAAAAATGTTTTCATATCAAGTTTTTAGCTAATCGAAGAAACTTTGAACAGAATTACCTTAAAATTTTAGCTTCTGATTGGATCAGATTTCTATAGAACCGCTCTTCGGTTCTGATCCAGATTGTTTTTGTTTTTTTTAATGTTTTCTCAACTATCAGCTTTTACTAAAATGTATGAAATGATTTTTCAGGTAAATCTTCATCTCCTGCTGCGTATCGATGCTCCTCAGTGCTGCTGTTCTAATAAACTCTCCTCTGTGACCTCAGAGGTTCTGATCCGCCCCTGAATAGGTCATGTGACCCAGAGTGCCGCGTTCCATCAGCCTGAGCTCCCCTTAAACACCAGAGCTAACCAGGCTAACAGCTGTTAGCTCTGACCCTCAGCTGATCAGACGTGTGTCTGGTTCTCTGATGGAGGATTTAATCTAGAGGCTGAATGTTTCCTCATCTTTACCAGGAACTCCAGGATTCCAGACCTGCTGCTTCAATCTGGTCTGCTGTCAGATTCCTGTTGCTTCCAGGGGTGCTACATCTGGAAGTTATAGATCTACAGACCTTAGAGGCTGAGTTTAAGCTCTTAGCTCATAGAGATCATAGAGTTTTATCTGCTGTAATTCATTCCCCCCACTTCACTAATTTAAAGAGATTTTGCAATAAAACCTGCAGTTTTTTCCAGCAGGGTTTCCTGCAACCGATACGTAGATGCCTTGTTCAGCGCCGGTTCACATGTCGCCGTCACCGCCATATTGTATGTGGCACAAAGACGTTAACGTTTGTTGTTGTGAACGTCGATGAGCTGTGCAAGACCATTGTTTTATAAGGTTTTTAGCTTGCATACAGTACTGACTGTTTCTAGATATAGATGTGCATATATAGGTTTTGAAAAACTATAAA
>NW_015151437.1:115699-119358 GCF_000732505.1 Cyprinodon variegatus
ATGCCACCAAGAATTGAGGCAGTTCTGAAGGCAAAAGGGGGTCCAACCCGTTACTAGCATGGGGTACCTAATAAAGTGGCCGGTGAGTGTATATCATGTCTATGGCAGCTCTGCTCTCTGTAGTGAAGGAAAACTGACAAACCTTATATTTAAATTTACCATTATTTATTTATTTTTTTTTTACTATTTTTCAATGCTGCACTTAAAAAAAACTTACCGACTTTTTAACATTATATTTAGGTTTTTTTCCACTCTTTTATTGAATCCAAAGTGACTAGAGACAAATCTAGTGATTTTTGGTGATTAATTGACTTCATGTGAAAGCAGCACTCGTTCTACCGTCTCACAACAGCAGCAAGAGCTCAGGTGAATCTCTGCCGCTTCCCTCAGCGCTGACTCAAAGGCAGCCGCCAGAGACGCACAACGCTGCTAATGTTAATGCATGGATTACAAAGCAGGATATAAATATAAGTTTTAATCCAGTATCTTGTTGTTTTTTTTCTCTAAAACTTGCACTAATTACCTAATTACCACTCAGCTTGGCTGCCTTATTCAGCTCCTCATGCATTTTCAGTCTCATGGACTTCAACATTTTAATGTTGAATGACAGTTAATTATTAGATTTTTTTTAGTCCACCACCATGGTTAAAGAAAATCCTAGAGAAAACCCTGTGGCAGGTTCGGGATGCAGGATCTGCTTCATGTCTGCTAAGGAGGAGCAGGAACCTTATATCTGACTTCATACCTGAGCTCGGTCGATCCGGTAGAAACGATCTGCAGTGGTACCTAAAAAACAGAGACCAGAACCCAGTCAGAAACTTTCAGGGTCTCTGATCTGAGCAGACATGCTGTGTGAAGGCTTACAGTCCAAGAAACACCAGTTCATGGAGAGCTTCTGGGAGGACAGGCTCTCTCCTTTCATCTCGTCTCCATCCTGCAGGAGCACACAGAGGAGGAGCGTAAAAACGGGTTCTTTCAGACCCCTTTCCAGGATAACGAGCTGCTGTGAGTCCGGGCCGCACCTGCTCTACTTCCTGGTCCTGGTTGTCCTGGATACGCTCGATGTGCAGCCGGCACATCTCCAGGTCGCTGTCTCCGGGGACGACGATGACTCCCAGAGGCGTCGCTGCACAAACAATTATCAAATTTATCTTCAGCACATTTAGATCTGATGTTTGTTCCAAACACCTGGATTTCTGATGCAATCCTGGTGAAATTTCTCACTGATATGATTCTACTGGTTTTACAGGGGATAGAAGAAAAATCCAGAGCCGATTAACTAGAGGAAAATGATTGAATTTGGAGTGAAAATATTTTCCTTTAATGATGAACGCTGGCCTGATGGGATATAAAACTCACAGGCCTCCTTCAGCAGGTCCTTGTCGTAGTGCAGAGCCTCGTACGCCGCCATGCTGATCCGGTTCACCCTGATCTGTAGCTTCTCAGGAACTGGCTGCTGGCTGCGCACAAACACACACACACTGACATTTACACACTAACCTACAGAGGACACACACACACACAAAACGTTTCAAGAACACGATGCTGATGGAGACAAGCAGGCTTCATTTGGCCCGTCCACTACACACACACTCTCATCTTGCTATATGTAGTGAGGACCATGTGTGGATTCTCAATTTTCAGTAGGTTTTAACCCTTCCTCTGCAACAATTCTGACAATAACCCTAAAGCTATCCCCATCAATGCAAAACTAACCCTAACCTGATACTAAATTCACCTCTTAGTCCTTATCCTAACCGTTAGCTATACATAAAGTGAACCAGTGAAAAATGTCCTCGCTTTGATGCTAAAACAGGTGCACAGGGCATTTTACAGAATGATCAACACACCTCCGATTAGAGGACGGGTCACATGTTTTAAAAACGTTAATATTTAAGTCAAAACACTGTCAATTTTAACAACTAGGGGTGCTAGACCTGAACTTTCAGGTTTAGCTAACCCTGAAAGCCACAAGCAAGTGCTCTGTGGCTCAATGAACCAGTGGTTCTGGTTCTGATGGCAGACCCGTTTGGACCAGGATGTTGAGAAGTCATGGAGTTTAAAGACAAAAAACATTAAATGTGTGTAGAACAACAGTCTTACACTCAAACTGAAATGAAATGAGATTTAAAAGACATTTAATACGCACATAAGTAATCAGAATAAAATGGCCGATCGGACCAAAAATGTGTCCTGGAAACATGTCGATCAGAATATTCCGATAACGGGCGTGCAGGTGGCGCAGTGGTTAGCGCGCACAGCCCATGTATGGCGGCCAACCCGGCCTCGAATCCGACCTGTGGTCATTGGCCGCATATCTCTCCCCCTCTCTCATACCCCCCTTCCTGTCAGGAAAAAGAGCCACTAATGCCGTAAGACCTCAAAAAAATAATTAAATAAATAAATATTCCGATAGCAGCTAGCCAGAGTAATTAGCCACTTAGAATAGATTATAGATTAATAGAATACAATAGATTGGCCACTTGATGCGTCTCGATGGCGTTTCAGAATAACCTGATCACGACCAGTTTACAATCATGACAATCAGATTGTTAATCTGGATTAACCACTCTTCTTAGTCTGATTACAATTTTCTTCAGAATCTGCAAAATTTGATCATAATATTCCAACCGACACATTTTTAGTCTGATCAGCTGTTTTTTCTTATTATCTCCATGGAAACATGGCTGCTGCCCTATGAATGAAATCCTCCATCAGAGAACCAGAAAGATGCTAATGCTGCTAATGGTCAGAGCAAACAGCTGTTAGCTTAGTTAGCTCTGGTGTTAAAGGGGAGCTCAGACTGATAGAAAGCGGCGCTCTGGGTCACATGACCCGTTCAGAGATGGATCTATACTCTGAGGTCACAGAGTAGATACGCATCGATATGCACCATGAGCTGCAAATCATTTCACACATCTCATTAACTAATGCTGGCGGATGGAGGATTTTCTCCTGATTATTCCAAAAAAGAAAAATTAAAAAAAATCCACTGGACTTGGTTTCCAAGTTTGAAGACGTTTCGCCTCCCATCCGAGACACTTTTTCAATTGAAAATGTCAGGAATAGTGTTGAGTTTGAGGTTTTTATACAATAGTCCAACAAAGCCTTGTTTTTGCTTTGAAAACATGCAAACTGAAATAGACGAAGAGCTCCACCCCTTTGGACTGCGGGGTTTCTTTTGTTAGCCTGCAATGCCCCTAAAGGGGGCCGTTAAAGGGAATTGTCCTGGCTGAATAAGTGAGGTCAGGTTTCTCCTGATTAAAAACATTTCTGTCAGTTTTAAGGGGTTTAGGTTCTAAAGCACATCTCAGCAGTCTGGGTCCTTACTCATTCAGATGCGGCATGGAGATCCTCCTCTTGGCCTTCTGGACCATGTTGGCCTGGTTCCGCAGGTTGATGCGGATGATGGATGGAGCCAGCTTGCAAGGCTCTCCGTCCACCTGCATGGGGATGGACTTGAAGGTGGTGAGGGTGACCTCTTTACACTGGTGCAGACGCTCGCCGTGACCCCCGACCTGCACGGTCGCCTGCAGAGCAAAGCGCACAGCAACAGATGAGCTGATGGTAATCTCACCTGAGGGGGAGGCGGGGCTTAATATAGGTTCATCAGGAGGTTTTTATATAAATATATATATATATATATATATATATATATA
>NW_015151437.1:120294-122129 GCF_000732505.1 Cyprinodon variegatus
ATATATATATATATATATATATATATATATATATATATATATATATATATATATATATATATATATATATATATGCATGTTTTTTAATATCTTCCCATTTGTGATTCATTTAGAACCCGTATTTATATCTTCTAAATGTTTGTTTATTTAGAAATGTTAATCTACTAAAATCATATATTTTGCAAATATATAAATACAAAAATTATGAATAGAGTAATTGAATATTAAAATGATAGATAGGTGCAGCCAGTCATGCGCAGGGGGAACACGTGACATCACGTAGGTTGAGGTTTGATAAAGACTGGAGCCAGACTGCATGGTGATCCGGAACTCGTCTAGATCCGGAACAGAACGGATCTAGACTAGGTATGGACTGACAGATCTAAGGTGGGAGCAGACAGAACCTGGTCCAGATGGACCGTGACCTCACCAGAGAAGTCATGGTGAAGCCGATGACCTCGATGCAGCCGTCGTCGTGACGCTGAGGTTCGAAGTCCTGACTGTCGCTGGGGTTCCCCCATGGTGTGGTACCGGCACAGTACCTGCAGCATAACACACAGAAAGGGTCCGATTGGGTTTGGCACGTCCACTTCTAATGCTGCGAGCAAAGATGGCTGAGCTTCATCAATCGAGATATGCATTCATCCAGTTTTTACCCATCCAATATAATACCTGGGCTGAGCGGATCTCAACATCAACAGTTTTAAAAAAAGTAAACAAATGAATACAGCTATAAAAAGACTTTAAATTATTTATTAACAAATTAGCAGCAAAAAGAAAGAAATAACAGTTTCATGTAATAATAATAATAAAAAAATCAAACTAATAATTGAACTTTATTGATCTCACTTTGGAGAAATTCCCCTCTGCATTTAACCCTTGGGGAGCAGTGGGCTGCCACTGTGCGGCGCCCTGGGAGCAGTGTGGGGTTAAGGGTCTTGCTCAGAGACCCATAATGGAGCCAGTGGGGATTGAACCAGGTACTTCCAACCTCTAACCACTAGGCCAACACTCCCCATGTGAAGTGGACTGGATTGGACCTCTGATATCCGATCCAGCTAATCGCTCAGTTCAAAGCCGATCCAGGCAGCAGATCGGTGCATCTCTACATCACAGACCTGCTGTGCTGATTTTCCCACACACAAAGTTAACAATAGAAGCTCTGAGAGGAACTCAGAGATGTTTCTCTTTATCAGCAGAAGATCAGCTCTGGAGTTCTGATGTCTGTCTGTAAAAACCCAAAGATTTCTGCTCGACACTCAGAATACCTGGGAATGTTGAGGAAGAGGAGGCACTGCAGCTTCATGTCCTGGACTTTGGCTGTCAGATCGGTTCCGTCACACTGAGGAGAAACACAAACAGCCGAAGCCGGAGAGCGGTTAGAGTCCGAGGACGGCCATGTTCTACAGAACACCTGTAAATATCAGCAGGAAACAAAACGCCCATCTATTTAATCAGAGGGCCTGAACCCAGTCACAAGGCCCGAACCCCGGTCACAGGGCCCGGACCCCGGTCAGAGGGCCCAGACCCCAGTCAGAGGGCCCGAACCGTGTCAGAGGGCCCGAACCCCGGTCAGAGGGCCCGAACGCGGTCAGAGGGCCCGAACCCCAGTCAGAGGGCCCGAACCGTGTCAGAGGGCCCGAACCCGGTCAGAGGGCCCGAACCCCAGTCAGAGAGCCCGAACCCGGTCAGAGGGCCCGAACCCCAGTCAGAGGGCCCGAACCGTGTCAGAGGGCCCGAACCCCAGTCAGAGGGCCCGAACCGTGTCAGAGGGCTCGAACTGTGTCAGAGGGCCCGAACCGTGTCAGAGGGCACGCACCCCAGTCAGAGGGCCC
>NW_015151437.1:123434-125991 GCF_000732505.1 Cyprinodon variegatus
CGAACTGTGTCAGAGGGCCCGAACCGTGTCAGAGGGCACGCACCCCAGTCAGAGGGCCCGAACCGTGTCAGAGGGCTCGAACTGTGTCAGAGGGCTCGAACTGTGTCAGAGGGCCCGAACCGTGTCAGAGGGCTCGAACTGTGTCAGAGGGCCCGAACCCCAGTCAGAGGGCCCGAACTGTGTCAGAGGGCCCGAACCCCAGTCAGAGGGCCCGAACCCCAGTCAGAGGGCCCGAACGCGGTCAGAGGGCCCGAACCCCGTCAGAGGTCCGGAAGCCCGTCAGAGGGCCTGAACCCCAGTCAGAGGGCCCGAACCCAGTCAGAGGGCCCGAACCCCAGTCAGAGGGCCCGAACCCAGTCAGAGGGCCCGAACCCCGTCAGAGGTCCGGAAGCCCGTCAGAGGGGCCGAACTCAGTCAGCCCCCTGGTTCTTCACCGTTTTCTTACATATTAATCACAACAGACCGCAAAGGTCTGACTGGACCTGCAGGTTTAGCCATTGTCTGACCCAGTTGTGCTTCAGAACACATCTCCTCTCCTCTTCTAAGGAACCAAATATCAGATGAAACCCCCCCCCCCACCAGGGGCCAAACTGACGTTGCTTCTCCTTATCATACCTGCTGCTGAACAGCTGGTGTCTAAACAGCACCTGTTCGCTCTTTTTATTTAAAAAGAGAAAATCCTTTTTATTTTCAGAGTTTTAGTCAGAGCCGACCTGGTGGCAGCTTGTTTTCAATGCCTGCGGTGGGTCGGTGCGGCCCGGGTGGGATAATGCATCTGTAGGCAGCGGAGTAAAGTGGCTCTCCGCTGATGCTGATGAAAAGGACGAGGCTTTGTTGCTCTCTGCCAGGTCCGCTTGCAGCTTCTAAAGGTTCTGTAATGTCACCCGGATGCTTGCATATCTACTCTCTCTAAATGCAGGTCTGTTTGGGTGGAAATAAAACCAAACTGGGTTTCTGCAGACCTGGTTCTGACCCGATGACAGTCGACAGACTGACGCAAACAGCTCAGCTTCTCCTGGGCTTCAGTTGTTAAAACCAGCCTTCATATGTTGGAGGTTCTGCTTAGTTCTAGGTAAACGGCTTCTGAGAACCAGCGGCCTGTACTCACCACCACTCTGATGTGTTTGGCGAGGTCTTTGGAGCTGCCGCTCAGGAAGTCCGAAAAGGCCGTCTGAAAAACAACAGATGAACGGATCTAAGCGCCACGGTTCTGATGGGGCGGACTGAAGGAGGAGGAAGAGGAGGGCGGCACTCACCCCGGCATAGAACATCTTATTCCTGAAGCGGCTGTTGAATTTCTCAGGGTTGGCCTCTAAAAGACAGGATTAAAATAAAAAAAACAGGAGAGGATTTTTCTCTACAAGCTTTTGAAGCTGAACTTCATAGTTTGGTTTCTTTGTTTGATGAGATTTAATCCGAGAAGTAAAAAAAAAAAAAACTAAAGCTCTCGTTCTACAGTTCATGGAGGTTCTGTATTTGGACCAAAGATTTCTACGTCGTCCTTTAGGTGAATTTAATAAACACCCAAAGAATCTGTGCCTAAAATAAGCTGAAGACCTGATCAGGTTTAGTGGATGTGGGTTCGCATAATGCGGCTCCTCTAAGGAGGATCCCATGATCCCCCACAACGTCCTAACCTCCTTTATTTTTCACTGTCAAGCTTTATTTCTCATGTTGTTCGGGAATGTTTTGTATTGTTCTTCATAAAATGTAGTAAAAATATAGTTCAAAAAAGTTGATGATGGCTTGATGGGTTGTTGGTTCTAATCCCAGCCGGGGCTTTTTTCACCAGACAGAAACATAAAATCACCAGACTGATGAAGAGCAGCTGGTTAAAGGAGAACGACTGGACGGCAGCAGCACCAATGTTTAGACGGATCTATGTTCTTTTCTGAGAAGCTTTAGCGCTAAAAAAAAAAACTCTTTAAAAGTTATAACTGCTTAAATATAGAAGTCTGATGATTTTGTGAGGAGGAGTTTCCTATAGCGAGACGGATCTATAACAGATGAATCCCACAGATGGTTACGATATATATTAACCCTCCATCTTTCTAGTCTATACGTCCATTTAACCTTATCTGGATTCTGGATATTATTTCTATTTTTTCATGACATGCACTGTAAAATATATTCTGTATTTACCAAGTAATGTTTAGCAATGTGTGTTCACATTTGTTTGTTTAAAAAGAAAATAATAAGTAAAAAAAATATGCAAAACTTACTCAAATATTGTGAGTTTTGCCACAGTGAGATAATCCTTTCTTAGCTCAGTTTTAAATCTCCATGTTTACGTGAGATATTATTACAAGTTAGTGTTTTAAGAAATATCATCCACAATAATTGAAAAACAAAAAAAGGTTAAAAAAAATCGTCTCTCAGTGGCCGACTATCGGGACCGCACTTTAAAAACCACTGTTCTGTTTACCTAATTAATATATAAACCATAAACTGGGAACAGAAACAAAGTCGTTAATTATTCACATGAATATACCAACATTAAAGATTATAAATACAGAATTCATGTTTGTTTTAGGTAGGGATGCACGATATAATCGGC
>NW_015151437.1:126653-129343 GCF_000732505.1 Cyprinodon variegatus
TATCCTGCATCCATAGTTTTAGGAGGACTTTTTGTGTTTTATGGCAGAGAAGGAAAACTGATTTCTTCATGGAGGAGTCCTCTCTACAATTAGAGATAAATAACAAATAAACCAACTCAATTTATTTATTTATTTATGTATGCATTTATGTTATTCAGAACCACAACTAGTTAGTGTTATAGTTTTAAATTTGTCTGAAAAAGAAGAAAGTAAAAAAGTAACTTCTCCCTCTTCTCATAAACGTGTAAAACTGCTTCCAGACTCTCGGTATGTTTATAATGTATGGTGAGAGCAGTGGCGCTACAGCCAAGGCTAACAGGACATAAACAGCAGAAATACGCATGCAGAGTAAGAGCAAAGGAGCGACAGATCCTCCACTACAGCTTTAATTTACACACGTCTCTAGCTTCATTTACTGAAAGACATTTAGGGGACATTTTGTCTGTTTTCTGCGTTTTCTTTTGGAAATATGGATTTTCTCGTTCATTTCCTGTTCGAGTTCCATGGTCAATGACCAATGGTCAAGCACAGCTGCGGAGGCCTGATGATGCGGGCTTGTTCTACAGCCACATCAGCTCCGCAGAGTGAGAGCCCATCTGTCTTCCAGCTGAAGCTTGACCCAAACCGTTTCATTTCCTGGACCAAAACCAGCAGCAACAGACACCTGGAATGACAGAGAACAGGTGTGGGCCTGACTGACCTCTGGATTCATGGAAGCCCAGTGTGACGTGGGCGTCGAAGCCCAGGCTGAAGTAGTTGTTGAAGACGTCAATCGGAAGCTGAGGGATCAGGTCAGACAATGGTCAGAGAGAACCGGTTCATGTTTTACAAACCAGATCTTCCCTCAGGAGTCCGTGCCGACCTTGTCGGTCTGCTGCTCGTCTCTCTCCTCGGGTTGAGCCTCCGGGTTGGCCTCCACGTTCAGGTTCCATCGATCCAGCTGGACGACGTTCCCGTCCTCAACGTGGGACAGGATCTTAGTGATGGGTTCGTCCGTGTAGCCCTGAGGCAAGAGTACAGCAGGTTGACTGGAGAGCTGCTTCATTCATTCCCTGCAAACACAACAAGCTCCAGGTTACACTCACCCCTCCCCAGTTCAGAGTCCTGGCCAGGTCGTTGCCCGTCCCCAGAGGAAGGATGGCGACCGGAGGCTGGGGGCGGAGCTTCAGCTGGTCCAACACGGACAGGATCCACCCCACCTGAACAGACAGACGTTATGTAACCACAGCATCTGATGCCCAGCTATGATTTATTTAACATGGGCCCCACTCACGGTGCCGTCGCCACCACAGGCCAGGATCCTCAGGTTGGGAACTTTGGAGTACAGCTCCAGCCTGCAGGGGTGGGGGGGACAACAGTCAGGAGACATCATGAAGCTGGGAAAAGAAAACTGGAACAATCTGGGGAAACGGTGGCTGGAATGACTGAGTAATAAACATTCAGCAGCTCTCACCCCTCCCTGGGTCCACCTTTGGTCAGGTCAAACACCTGCCGAGGGTTCAGGTACCACATGAACGACTGGATGATCTTTGCACCCTGAAGAAGAAGAAGACAGGGGATCAGCAGCGAGGACAACCAAACCCGGCCCCTTAGGATGTGAGACACTGATGTGGTCAGCAGGTAGCTGTGAAATCGCCATCATTTCTGACCCATCTTCTGAGGACTGGATCTCCATCAGCAGATGGGAAACGCCACCTTTTCAGCAGCAGCTGCTAGCTTCCGATCCAAGCTTTGGTTGTTTTTACATTTATTCTATTAACAAATTTATTTGTTGCCTTTTTTTGAAAAAACTACCTGATTCCCGCCGCTCTTTGGATTAACAAACACCAGCAGGGGCTTCATGAGCTGGGAGGGGAGGGGCTTAACCAGGAAGGGCTTCCAGCGGCCATCTTGGCACTGAGAGAGAAGAGAAACATCAGGAAGTTAGCAAACACATGATGCTAAACAATGCATTTAGTGTCATTACTGAAAAAAATTACTTCTTTAATTTCCTTCCTCTAATAATAATTTGGATTTCTGTCTGTAATTCTAAGCTCCAACAAAATGCTGCGTTCACTGCATCTATGTACCAAAGTGTTGTCTTCACTTTCATTCTAAAACAAAATAGTACAAATAAAGTCAAAAACCAAACAAACAGATTTAATGTTATTATAAAAAAAAAAACATCAGGTTCCGTTTCGTTATGAAACATAATGCTGCATTCAATACGACTACTGCATAAAATGATATGTTCAATGTCCTTTCTGAACAACAAGCCAAGCGTAAAGTCTTTTCTAAGCAAAATGTTTTGTTTTTTTGTAAATATTTAACAAAAACCCCTACTGAGTACTGAAGAGAATCTATTGTTGAATAAAGTGCAGCAAACAATGAAGCAATAAACCAAAACGCTTTAAACCCCCAAGCCTTTTTATTTATTATTTTTTTATTTATTGTTTTATTTTTATAAACAAAAATCTCATTAATGAACCAAAGGTTGCCTTCAGTGTCATTATGAAACAACATACGTATGGCTGTTAGCCAAAATTCTGCATTCAAAGTCACTATGGAACAAGTATGCTGACTACAATTTAAAAAATTGGTGTGTTCACTGACTTCACTTTGTTAATTAAGAAAAATGTGTGGAATCCACTGAGGAACAAAATGCTGCGTTAAAGCCACCGGGGAACAAAATGTTGCATTCAAAGCCACTG
>NW_015151437.1:129978-131386 GCF_000732505.1 Cyprinodon variegatus
GCTGCATTCAAAGCTACTGAGGAACAAAATGCTGCATTCAAAGCTACTGAGGAACAAAATGCTGCATTCAAAGCCACCGGGGAACAGAACGTTTGTCATTTACAGCAACATTTGTCTCAGCACATCACACCGTGTCTTTGCCGCAGCTCCTCACCTCTGCTCCCTTCTTGGTCGACTTGTTGCTCTTTAGTGACGTCCGCTTCTTCTTTTTACTGGATTTTAGAGACGTCTGCAGAAATACAAACAGAATGATGATCAGTTGCAGAATTTCCTCTCTGCAGCTGCAGTGACTGATTAGTTATCAGAAAGAAGTCTGGATCACAGAAAGGGAAACAAGAAGCCAAAGAGGTGGATCAGGAGTCTAAAGCCATCGAATGGAGGCTTAGTAAATACTGACCTGCATTTATTTCTACAGTTAACAGCAGAATCAAGTGAGGAATGTGTTATTCTGTCTTTATTTTGAACAGACTTGTGGAAGGTAATGAATTGGATAAAAACAGGAAACCTGCGTGCTAACCTGCGGCTTGCGGACTCTGATGATCCATGTAGGAGGGATGATGACGGCGGCGTGAGCTCCCAGAGAGCAGCACTCCTCAATCTGCTGCAGCATGAAGCACGACACCTTGTTGTGATACTGGAACAGAAACAGAGAGTCAGTAGCAGGAAGATATCTGACGCTGCAGCTTCGTTCGCTCATCAGTGATCATTTAAGGTAGTTTACATCCAATCAGGCTTTATTTCTGCATCATAACATCCCTTAAACCAGGAATTTTACTCTGAACATTTATGGAGAACCGTAAACCTTGGAGAGAGTTTAAAGCAACCAGAGAAGATGAACTCACCGCCTGTTTGCACCAGGAGCAGCTGATGGCTACAATCTCCTTGCTGTGAAATGTAAACTTCTGCTGGAAGCCCTGTGGGTGACATGTTGGAGACACAGTGAGGCCAAACAAGATGAAAACCAGGCCTACAAACAGTGAGTTAGATCACAGCTTCATGCTGCCGCCGGTTGATGGGCAAGGCACTTTACCCCAAGTCCCCTATATGTGCTCAATATGGTTAAAAAATTTTTATAAAAATCGGGTACCACCTACAGTCCTCCTGCTCAAAGCTTATCTCCTTTTAAAAGCTGTTTTAATAAAATTATGAAAAACTTTATGTAAGAAACATTTAAACTGTAAGTAACTTTATGTAAGTAACACTGATGAGGAGTGGAGTTTTGCGTGTTTTCTGAAAATGTGGATCTCCTGGATGAGGTCGCCTTTTACAGCTGCCTTTTCTATGTCTGCTTCTGTCTCCTTGAACCCCAGTGGGCCTCAGCAGATGGCCGCTCACACTGAGCCTGGTTCTGCTGGAGGTTTCTACCTTTTAACAGGGAGTTCTTCTTCTCCACTGTCGCTACAAGCAT
>NW_015151437.1:132799-136461 GCF_000732505.1 Cyprinodon variegatus
TAGTTATTCCATCAGGAACAACAACTGAAGTTTAAAAAAAAAAAATTCTGAACAGTTACTGATTACTAATTGAGCAAACCATTCATTATAAAATTATTTTACCAAATATATATATATTTTTTACTCCTTGGATTTGAATCACAAATTAGTTTGAACACGTTCCAGTTAATCTCAATATGTTTAGAAGTGAATCATTTCAAGTTTCTGAGTGTTTCTCAAACTAAAATCTGAACGGTGATGTCATGGCATCATTTTATACGCTTTTCTTCTATATGAACACAGTAGCCAATGAGTTTAGTACTAAGGTTTGTGAATTTATTACATGCGTGCAGACTGCAGTTGTTGAGTCATTCTTTGATTTGCTTTGCTTTTCCAGATATTTCTAACAAAACCAGAGAAGCCTCCATCTGTTGTAGGAACATCTATAATACACAGCAAAACATTTAAATCTAAAGTCATTTTTTATTAAAATATAGTGTATTTTTTTTGACATTTTGCAAATGGAACAAGACAAATAACATTAAAATGAAGAAAACACAATTGCATTGTCTTATTTCAAGTTCATTTTATCTAATTATCTTATTTTAAGAGTGAAAATACTCTTTCCATTGGCAAACAACCTCATTTACCTACTCAAATTCAGGGTAAATACACTTAATCTAAGACATTTCTATGTATTTCTAGATTGTTTTTCCAGTGTAGGAAGAAAGACTTCTAACCTCAAACTTCTCCTTCTTAAAAGCTCTATTAGATTAGGAGCTTTACACTTTAAAACACTTCAGAAGGACGGTTAGGATGATAACATGCTAATATTGTTTGTTTCAGACCCTTTGGTGCCATAATAATTTAGAGCTGAGGTTTAAAGGCAGAGAATGAGAGTTTAGAGCACCTTCCGCCCTATACACTGCAAAAATGGTCTAGAAAAAAAATGTCTTAAATAAAGTGTATTTACCCTTAATTTGAGCAGGTAAATAAGATGATTGCCAATGGAATGAGTATTTTTACTCTTAAAATAAAATAATTAGATAAGACACACTTAAAATGAGACAATGCAATGTCTTTTTTTTATTTCAAATATAAATTGTCTTATTCCATTGGCAAAGTATCTCCCTCTCCCCCTCAATTCAAGAAAAAATGCACTTATTTTAAGAAAAAATGACTTAGTTAGATTTATATATTTTGCAGTGTAGGCGGTTTTAATAAAAAAATGTTAGTATTATGCTTGTGTGTAAACTGTAGAGGCTGAGGTAAGACTGCAGCCTTGAGAGCAGTTTAAGCTGAAGAGGTTTCTGAATATTTTACAGAATCCAGAGTGATACATCGCCCCAGCTGATCAGAGAAAAACTTGAAAAAAAAAGACTAACCTAAATGGTTTCTGTGTAAAAATCTATGAAAAGCAAATAGAAGTCTAACTTTCTGTGAGAACCTCAGTTTTAAAGTCGTAGGGAAGCCACATTTAAATATCAAATCATTCTGGCTTAAACATGTATTCTTTATCAGATACTGTCCTCTAAATAAAAAATGGATGACGGAGGAGACTCATCCACGACCTCCGACACTAAACGCTCCTCCTCTTGCATGTTTCCTCTGTCCATAGCGTTCCTTGACAGCGTCGTTTCTAAGTCACCAATTTAGTGCTACTTGGTCCCAATGGAATTTCCCATTGGGAACCTACTAGCACTAAGTTGCTAACTGGTTAGCAAGATGCTTCCAAGACACTGACCACAACCAAACTTGCTTGAGAACCTTCCGCCACAACAATCCCGCCCCCCTTGATAAACGACCAATCACATTCAGTTTATTCACTTGTGTAAAGTCGGGCACCACTCGAGAGAATTCGGAAATGCAGCAGTTGGAACGGCCACTTCTCTACGACTTTAAATAGTTTTTCTGCTGTAAATACGTCTTAAAATCAGCCTGCTTTTGGGGAAATGTTTGCTTCATTCCTATATATGAGGTGCTGCTGCGAAATAGCAAAACATTCCCATCCGTCAGATGCATCTTTTGATGAACTGCTTATTTTTCCCAACACTGCGGGAGAAGAGAGTTCACAGAGCGGTAAACGTGAAGGAGAGCAGAAGAGAGAAAAGACCGACCTTCCCACACTGCCGACACTTCCCGGTCTGCCGCCTCCTATGGACCCAATGATGCCGAACCACGTTGGCCTGCAGAACGACACATTTGCTGAGCATCATTTACCTGAACGTTACTCGGCTCTGAGCGCTTTCAGGTGGCGCCTGCTTACCTCTCTGGCGGCTCTGCATGCCGGTTCCCTGAAAGACGGTTTGCACCTGAAGCTAATCTGAGCAGAGGACAGAAACTGTGAGCTGATGAAGGGAAACATGTGAGAACGGTTCAGAGACGGAGCTTGTTTACCTTCTCCAGCTGCTCCATGCACATGACGTGCACAGATATCTTACATCCAGCACATTTCTTCCTTGGTACAGACTTTTGCTGGAGGAAATAAAACCAGATCAGGTCATAAGGAAGGCTAATTAAAGCTTAATCTCGCTCCCCTTCCTCCTCTGAACTCACCAGAGACTTGGCCACACAGAACTGCTCCCCAACATAACAGAAGTCTCCAGAAACACTGGCCTCAAACCAGATGTGTTCTCCATACTGGGCGTTCTCCTGCAACACAAAAGTCACAGAAATGGTCACCTGGGAACCAATCCAGAGCCAAACGCCGTTCTCAGAGTGACGCTCCTTTAGTTAGGAGCATGTTGACTCATTGGCTGTAAGAAGAATCCCTGATCCCTGATCAGTGTGAGATGAAAGCTGATAAAACGGAGGCAGTCATTGTGAGATGTGTTGGGAGACGTTCCAAAGCAGATGTTCTCCAAGGTTGGAGCTGCTTCAGGCTCCATGATGTTCCATCCACAGGAGAAAATGGGTTAATAAACACCCCACCACCTAACATCCTACTCAGTCCTCAAAGGACGTTTCCTCCAATTATTAGAAATCTCTGCTTCAGCAACAGAAACAAACTCAATTCAATTCAGTTGATTTATATAAATTCACAATAAAAGAGCATCTTTCATCTTTATAGAGCTGATTCAAACAAACGATTCAGTCTGATTTGTTCAGTTTTCTAAGGAAGACCAGCTGATTGCATCCAGTCACTGACGTTGCAGGATTCACTCCTCCTGAATGAGCAGGTAGAGACACTAGATATTCAATTTCCCTATGCTGTTGACTCTAGAGCAATCTCTCTAGCAGACGCAACAAAGGGAACAGAGAAGCACAGATCTATAGATACTTTCTATATTAGAACAGCTAACAGTAAACTAGCTCCACAGGTGGCTCTGTCTGGGAAAGAAACAGTTAATCAGACGAGCTCCGAGCCAGTTTTCATGTCAAAGGATGAAAGAGAGAACGTCGAGTTAGTGACAGTAAAAGCTGAGCCCATAGCTACAGTATGTCTAAGAGAGAAACAGGACTAAACACTGAAAAAGAGGCACAACTCGTCTATAGAGGCCAGATGTAGCTACTATAAGCAGAGAGGGCATAAAGTTAAAAGTTAAACTAACAAATAATTCAGAATGATAGAATAGAGATATAATTAAACAGAGAGGAAAAATGGCTTTTCTGTCCTCCAGCAGTTTAAACCCATAGCAGCATAACTATAAAGATAGCTCAGGATAACACAAGTCACTATAAGC
>NW_015151437.1:137070-140003 GCF_000732505.1 Cyprinodon variegatus
AAGAAGAAGTAGTATTTTTTTTTTTTTTTTTAGACTTTATAAACTCAGAAGCTGATCAAATATCGGGTTAAATATCGGTGGGGTGGCCGATGTCCGATATTCAGTTTTAAGGCCGATACCGATAGGGGGCCGATTATATCGTGCATCCCTAATATCTACATGATTTGCAGAATCTCTTTATCTCTTTTGTTTTCCAGTAATCCAGACCAACGGACTCAGGTTCAAGTGTTATGCTCATGAGTAACGAGCTTAGAAACCGTATGGAAGTCTGGGAGGGGTGTGTTCTTAAACAAACCGTGCTGCTCCTTGTAATACAGGAGAAATCCTGCAAGTGCAAACACTGTGGTGAAAAATCAGCCGCAGCGTTTACAGAATTAAAAAAGGTTGACAGGAAAACCACAAGCAGGCTTAAATCAGAGGCAATCAAGAGTTTCGCTCAGATTGTCTGCTTAGGCATGTTGGCAGGGAAAGTTTGGCATTTTAACCACTGAAATGCAATAAACCTGAAACCTTCTCACTGCTCTAAAGGAGAAATTAAGATTTGATCCCGTTTTTAAAGGCAGCAGGTCAATAAAAAAACAACTATTAGTCACAGCATTTAAGTACTGAAAGGTCAAAGAGGCCGACTGACAAGCAGGTAACAGATTTGAATTATATTATTATAAGGTTTCTAAATCTCTTACCATAAACCAAAAAAAAAATCCTCAATAGAATCAGGTGTTTTTAGACAATAAATCTTAACTACATTTTCATCCTGCGCAATTCTAGATTTGCTAGATATTTGCCTGTTGATCTGGTGGCTTAAGAAATCGGAGCTGAACCCAGTCTGGCAGTTTTTAGCCAATCAAATCGCATCATTAGATCAGGTGACACACCTGTGCGCTGAACAGACCTGAATCTCCTAACAGCTCATTCGTGGCTAAATTATTTAAATTTTTTGCAGGTGAATTTAAAACAAAATTACAAAACTGGATGTTAGTAGGAGTTAAACCGCAAGTTAAAAAATGTTAGATTCCAATTAAAGTGAATTTCTTCCTTTAATTTTTCAGTTTGAAGACGAGGTTATTAAGTAATCATTTCTGAAAAAGGCCTTTTAAATGTCCTGGATTTAAAACGGATCAAAAATAATCAGCCGAGTCTTTTCTCTGAGTAGCAGGACAAACAAACACATGTTTGCTTAAACTCAGCAACCCTCACAGCTGAGAACTAAAAGCTAAAGCTGACGTTCACCACACGACTGCGAAGGGAACTTTGCTCTGTTATTATTTTAAGCAAAAACAAAAAAAAAAATGTTTTAGAAATGGGAATTTCAAAATAATGCAATCGAGATGATTTTTATCAAAACAAGTTTTAAGAGGGTTTTTGCCGAATTTTATTTTTTAACTATTATTAGTTTTTAACTGTTATTAGTCTTAAATGTTTTTACATCTTATTCTTTCTAATCATACTGTTTTCCAATTTCTTTTTTTATTTATAGTTATAGCTATTTATAGTTTTATAAATAGCATTCTTTTCCATTAGTGTTTCACACCGCTTTTATGTACTAAAACACAAACTGAAAAAGAGTAACAGTTAAGAAGTTAAGAGAATTGGAAAAAAAAAAAAGAAAAAAATTGAATCTGAAAACACAGCAAAAGCTGATCTTAAAACTTTTTTTCAAAGAAGTTTAATTTCTACATTTTTTTTTTACTTTAATTTACAAAATGTGTTTGAATAAATAATGGAACAGATTTCACTCCATATTGGATAAGCCTGGGAAACCCCACAACAGCTGCAGATTCTCATTAAGTGCTGAAGAAGACGATCACTAAAGGTCTGAACGAGAAGAAGGTGGAAGTCTGAGAAAAGAGGAAAAACTTCACCAGGGGAAGCTTCCAGAAAGACTGAAGCATGCTGAGAACAAGCTGCAGAAAACGGGTCTCAGCTGTGGAGACGCCAGAGGAGGAACCACTGGGATCCACGTTCAGAGTCTCTGGGACCGGGTCTCCTTCTGACACTCTGCAGCGAACGCAGGTTGGGATCATCGCTTCGTCTTCCAAGCCGATAAACAACTGAAACCTACGTCATTGCTGGTATCTGGAGTTTATTCCTGTATGCAAATTAAAAGCCTGCAAATGTCCAAAACAAACTTCTGACCCAGAATCTTTGATGTTTAACAGCAATGGGAACATTTTCATCCTCTTCTGATCTACAGGAAGGAGAACGTGTCCAGTTTCTGTCCTGTTCTCTGAATGAAGCCCGTTTCTAATGAAGGGAAATGTATGTGGAGTTCAGAGACTTACGCTCCAGTCCACGGTGCTGCTGGGCTGCAGAGAGTCCGTCTGTCCGGACGCGTTGGGCTGAGACGTGCTGTGCGGCAGGCCCGACTTGGCGATGGCTTTCCTGCAAACGTCAGAGAGACACAAAAACCTCTGAGCACATTTATGACGTATTATCATTCTTTTTCATTCTTTTAAGCCATTTCATTTATTTGTTCCTTTTCCCCTTCATTTATTTGGTTAAAAAAATATTTTATTTAATTTTACGTTTCCCCTATATTCTGATCTTCATCCTTTCATTACCGTAACGCAGACTTAATATGTAAATAGAAAGAAATGAGTGATAACTTATTTTTTTCATTTGCTCATGAGTCTTTTGACTGAATTGGATTTTCTCCTCTTTTACTAGTTGTGTAAAACAGCTGATTGACTGAGGAGTTTTCCTCCTGGAATACAGTAGATCAAAGAAAACATTCAAAAAGCAGAACTTTTAGAAGATTTTTTCAGTGGAAAAGCTTTAAAGTTTTACCCAAAAAGAGAAAAACTGTTTTCTTCATTTTAGATTCTATAAAGTCTTTATGGGGTAAAAGATGGGATCCATTTTTATTTATTTTTTATAGGGATGTACGATATTGGGATTTTGGCCGATATCCGATATGCCGATATTTTAAAACT
>NW_015151437.1:142793-147055 GCF_000732505.1 Cyprinodon variegatus
GCACTTTTACTTTCGCCCTCTGGGGGGAGCCTCGCTGGAAAATCAACACCGGTTGCATAGTATACCTTTAATACCGCGATCAAAGACATCTTTTTTATATTTACGCTGCTGTGCGTTATGCAAAAGTCAGGCTGACGTTGGACATAAGTTGGACTTGTTATGAATATGCTATGTGCATGCCCGAAATTAAAAAAATACATAAAAAGTTCAGCGTATGCCAGCCTTTTAGGAGAATCTGTGACGTCGGGCATACGCTGGCTAAATCGGCAAGGTGTGACTGAGGCTTAATAAAACAATTGTTTCAATAAACAATTATTTGTTTTAGCCTCATTTTAAAGCCTGAAGACGTCTGACATAAGAAAAAACATGAATCATATTTGTGTGTAATTTTGTCGACTGAGTGAAAAGATGGTTTCTGTCTTTGACATAAAAAATCGATTTATTTTTTATGTAAATTGTTGCTTTGGCAGAAAATGTTTATGGTTTCTAAGCAGGAAATAAAGCTTCCTGCTCATCTGACCAAGATTTTTAAAAATCTGGATTTGGGAATTTTTCCAGCTGCTCTGCAGGTTTCCAGTCTGGTATTTTCAAACACAAACGGACAGCAGCTGGGTTACGTACAGCAGGAAGGCACTCAGATTTTCCAAGTGGGAGTCGTAGCCATGGGGCCCTAAGGGGCTGAGGGGCCCGGGGCCCCTGCAGAAGGCTGGATGGTTGAGGTAGTAGACGGAGCTCTTGCGGTTGGGCAGCTGATGGCCCCTGCCAGGCCAGGGGCTCCCGGCCTTGGAGAAGGTGGAGATCCTCCTCCTCTTGCCCTGGTGGGCGCCGCGGTAACAGGCGAAGGGGGAGGAGTCTCCGGCGAACACCTGAGAGGAGTTCCTGCGCAGGCAACGTGGGGCCCGGATCAAGGGCCGCGAAGGAGCCGGCATATCAGGGGACTTCCTCGTCATCTCCAGGGTGGAGGTAGAGAGGGAGGGGGCTTCATCCTCCTCTTCCTCAGACAGCAGGCTGCTTTCTGACTGGCTGCGACTCGAGCAGCTGCTGCTGTCTGATTGGAGGCTGCTGGAGCGGGAAAGCGTCCGTCCGCTGCTGACTCCGCCCCTCACCTCCACCTGCTGCTCACCTGCTGGAAGCCCTTCCTCCCCCTCCTCCTCCTCCTCAGCCATCTGGATGAGGCTGGCCAGCAGCATGGACGGCCCCAGCAGGTGGGCGTCAATGGTCCGCAGCTTCCCTACTTTCTTCCGGCTCACGGCGAACCTCGGGTTCATGCTGGGCGTGGTGGTACTGGAGCGTCGGCGGGTGTGCCCCTTTCTTCCATGTTTAGGAATCTCTGACAGGCGGCCCCCCCCTGCGCCTGACAGAACCGGCTGTTGGATAGTGGAGCGGCGGCGCTGCGTCAAGGCCGAGGACGGAAGGCCCACGCTGGACCTGCGCCGGGCCTTACTGGTGGGGACGGCCACGCTGGGCCTCCGCTGGCGGCAGGCGGCGGCTTCGGCGTCCACCTGCAGGGCCGCATCCTTCCTCCTGAAGTGGCGACGGAAAAACGTGTCCATGATGGACGGAGAGGCGGGGCGGTGCTCAGAAAGGCCTGGAAAGTTAGGCAGAAGTTACCGCAGCGGATCTCGGTTATAAGGACCCAAACAAGCTACAGAACCGTGCAGAGCTTTCAGACCGGATCAGAACCGGCCCTGAATCTTCAAAGATCAACGGATTTATTGAGTTCCTCAGATTAACTTTCCGGTTCAAGGTTAACAAACCTTTTTTTCCCCATAAAACACTTAACATGATCCAAAAACTTTTTACACCAAAGACAAACAAACCGAACAACTAAATAGTTTTGAAATGATTATTCTATTCATAAAGGAACAAAAACCCAAATCTATTTTCTGGTTAAGAAAATGTTTCATAGTGATTGTTTTATAAGTTAAAGACACAGTTTGAGAAAATTTGACAAACGGATTTTATGATCGATCGAATAAAGGCTGCTTTAGTTAGAATAACTGAGGGCCCTTATTCGCAGCCAATTGCTCAACAAGGGGTGGAGCCGTTGCTAGGCAGCAGCTCCTCCGGTATGGGCACCTATACAGAGAACAAAATGGCCGCCGAAGCACCAGAGAAGGTAGCGACACCTCCAGTCAGACGCAGCTAATGGACAGAATCTGGGCTCCAACTGCCTTTAGTTCTTTAGACGGCTGATGTCTTGGTTCTTCATTCTACAGCAGCTCTAAGTTCTGCTCAACCAGTCACAGAACCTCCTATCAGAACATCAAGAACAAGGAACATTCCCGTTCCTCACATTCTTACTGGCTTCCCAGTGTTGTTCCACTCTTATCCCTTTTCTAGGAGCTGCTAACAGGCTTAGTCTCAGTGGGCTACTTCCATCTTTATCCCTGCACACATGCTTACCATCCTCTTGTTATTGTGAATAAAGATGGATGCCTTTTCTAACAAACAAACAAAGACTAGAACCCAAAATAACAAATGTAGCAGGTCATTAATTACTTAGAAAAACTTTGTATCTTATTCTTCGAGTCAATTCTTTTAGATCAAGGCCAAAATGAAGCGGTTTCTGTAGCCGCTATGGCACAGATTACTTCCCATCTGTTCCTGACTTTTTTTTACCCTACTTCCTGTTGTTAGAATGGTACCGTGTCAGGGATTACGGGCCCATCAGGGCTGGCTGGTGATTCATTAAGGGTTGGTTATCCTCCAGCAGCAGTGTGTCGCAGTGAACGTGTCGCAGATATTTTTGGTTTCTGCCCAATATAGAAGCATGGTCTGCGCTATGTTATTCCACGCCACAACGCAAGTGGGCCAATCAGGAACTAGCAGTGGGTCTAGATACGGCCGAGGCGGTGAGGAAGTGGGGGCAAGTTTGTGCAACAATGGAGGGACATGAGGGTGAAAAAGAGCGGGGATCCAGGTGGAAAAACGACCCCAGCGTTCTCGCGCACCTCGCTCTTCTAGCTGGTCCATCTTTACGAGTCGTTTTCCACAATGGCGGTCATACAAACAAAACAAGCCGGTGAAGTACCAAACAGGAAATACGCATAGTGTAGAGCGGATGTAGATTTGACCAATCAGAGGCCTCCTGTCTGCGCTCACCTACAATTTTGGGCTTTTAGGCTACGTTCACACTGCAGGGCTTAAAGCTCAATTCCAATTTTTTTGTGAAATACGATCCTTTTTGCGTGGTTGTTCACATTTCTAAATATATTTGACTTATATGTGATCTCCTGTGTGAACTGTAGTCATATAACTCAAGTGTTCCGCCTGTGCAGTAGAGGAAGCAATGACGTCACAAGCGAGCGTGCCCTGTATTTACGTCAGTAAAACCTGGATGGTAGTGCTGACGCACATCTTACAATCCTTCATTTCTTTCCCAACCTCAGCCAGTGCATTAACAATGCAATATTTTCAAAAAGGTTGAAAATAAAAACTGCTCTCCGTATCATCGTCCGCCATGGTTGCTGCTTTTCTTCCCACTTCTGCAAAGCAAGATGCAGAAAAGGGATGTTTGTTGAGTATTAATGACGTTCATGTTGGCTAAATGTGACCTGGCCTTTCAGGCGCAGATCGCATTGCAAAAGATCAGATACGTATCGGATTCAGGACCACACATCCAACTGGTCTGGGTCACACTAGGAAAAAAATCAGATCTGTGTTGCTCAGACTGTGATGAAAAGATCAGATACAGGTCACATGGTGGAAAAAATAAATATCTGATTTGGGCCACTTCAGACTGCTATGTGAACGTAGCCGTTGAGGGTTTTGAGAGTTTTATTTTACAAATCATCATTTGAAGACTGTTTTTATTAATTTGGAGTATTTCCATATTAAAATCTGTGTAAATCAATGTAGAAGAATTCCACATTACTGTTAAGGTTCACTGCAGGTTCTGAAACCTCTGCACAGTTCTGTACATCATCAGACTTACTGGACCACCTCTGAGTTGTTCTGCTGGTTTGGGTTTGTGTTTCTGAACCAAATACTGGAAAAGTGTCTCATCTTTGATGAAACCATCAGCAGAAGATCCAAACCCTTAGAAAAGACTAATTGAATGACTGACATCAGGTAGATCAGGTTTTACGGTTTCAGGGCCACAGGGAGGGACAGGTGATCCCCTCGTTCCTTAACTACAGCGAGGAGGTCTTGGGTTTAAATCCCGATAGGATGTGGGTTCTCTGGTATTGAGGATTCCCTCTCAGATTCCAGAACCATCACTACCGTAAATTCTCTAATATTGGCCTGTATTCCATTAG
>NW_015151437.1:147460-152768 GCF_000732505.1 Cyprinodon variegatus
TTTATAGGTTCAAATAGACACAAAATCTCATTTTTATTCATTCCACTGGTAGTCTGTTTTGCTCAAATAGCAATAGAGGCCTGTCTCTAATTCTGGCCCACATCCAATAAAGGACTGGACCGCGATGCACTTGAGTGAAATAAAGGCCCGGGCCTATATTAGAGGATTTACGGTATTAGGTTAACTGATTTGGTCTGGCCATTAGGAGCATGGCTGTCCCTCCTCATCTGACCTAAAAAAACCACTGGAGATGGATACAGGAGCCAACATGGCCTCCTTTTGTTCCCTCAGCCCTGCTTAAGGTGATCTGTTAGCCAGACTTCTCAAAAAAAAAAACGTTCTTGCGTCTCATTAGTGGTTCTCTGATTGGTTCTCACCCGTTTCCAATGACTGACATGTCATGGACATAAAGCTGCTGGTTCTCGACACGTCTGGGTAGAACCCTCTTATGCAATTATTCAGGAATAAGATGCAGATTGTTAAGCATGAGATGATTTTCCCCTTTTGCCCCTCTGGGGAGTCGGTTTGATCAGAGAGGAGCAGGGCTGAGAAGCCAGTACAGCTACTGGAACAGCACTAATGGAGAAGTAGAGACGGGCCGAGTGGAGCTGGTGGAAAACAGCGACGCTACAGGAAATCAGCTTTCTGTCAGTTTCTATGAGCTCCAAGTATTTAAACTTTAGACTGGTCTTTAAACTGGTCTTTTTTAAAGTTTGGAGGCAAATGTAACTTTTTTCTTACTATACAATTAGACAACATAACTATAAAAGCAGATTCTGGGTTCTAGTGGAGGATGCAGACAGTCTGAGGCCTCGGTGTCGCTGCTGTCTGCCGGTGGGAAAACCCCGCGTTAGGCAGCGCTGCTTGATACTAGAGAAACATTGATGACGCCACTGAAGAATGGAGGACCTGCTGTCCAGTACGGCACTGGTCCATCTGGAGCTGCTGGAAGTCGGCGTAGTACTGGGATAAAACAGCTAGAGGACTTTACCAGAGTGTTTCAGGGCGACGAAGAACATCCATGGCACAGAGAGCCATGTTATGGACCAATCTCTTTCCATCTCTATGGAGATCATTAAACAACTAAATAGCCCGACATGTTTGCTTTCTAACAGGTTTATCTCAGACTCACATCCTAAAAGACGGAGGACCAGGGGCTTTCTTTCCTCTTCCTCTGCTTCTGGCAAGAAGATCCATGTTTGGGATAAAAAGCTTAAAGTCCTGTTGTGTATTAAAAACATGTCCGGACTTCATCTGCTGATTTTCTCCTGATCCTGTTTGGATCAAACATTATTCCAGTTTCTCTGCATCCTATGAAAGCAGAGGAAGGTCCAACCGCTTCCCACCATTGAATAAAGAGCTCCTCGTCTTACAGAACCACCTGATCCCTGCTCACCTGCAGCGAACATGAATTATAAATCTCTGACAGGAAGTGTGGCTTCACTCTGCAGGAGAATCAGCACGATGACAGGAAGCTGTCATCACCGCTGTGACACAAACAAAGACTGTAATTAAAGCCACAACGACCTGCTGCTTTCCAGGCCTCCAACCAAAACAGCTCAGGGATCAGGCTGATCTGCAGTCAGGAGCTCAAACAATCGGACATCATCCAGCGACCAGCCCTGACCGTCTGCCCTCGGACTGACGGTGCCACGGCTGCAGGCTGGTGGAAAAAATAAAATAAATCAGCTGGTAATAGATTCAAAAGGGGTCAAGAGGATCAGGAAGAAAAGATACACATTTGACAAAATGAAATAAAAAAAGAAAAAGAAAGAACTGCAGAAAGAGACGGAGAACGTCCACAGGAAGCAGAAGAGCAGCCAAAGAATCCGAAAGAACCAAACCAGAGAGAAGCCAAACAGGCTCCAAAAAATCACAAAGAGATCCATAAAAAAAAAAATAAGAAAAGAAGGTTTAAAATCAGACAAAGGACAAATTTACAGCAGAAAAGATGGAAAATGATCCAAAACAATTAGAAATCTACTGCGTTTGTCTCAGTCAGGGGCCCCTCTGCTGGGGCCCCTCGTCTCCATCCCATCATCCTCCTCAGGCCGTCTGCAAACATCAAGTCGTTACTTCCTGTTCTACCCTCAGAGGGTCTCCCAGTATGCCCAGTGTTACCAGTGTGTCTGCAGCAGCGGCTGGGATCCTCGATCCCTGCTGTGTTTCTACGACTGACGGCTCCTGGGATTAGCAGGAAGACGTTATGCGAGCGTCTGTGGGCAGACTGATTATAGGCCACTTCAGGGAAGACTATTTATAGACCCTCCTCTTCCTCAGCCACTTTGCAGCCTTTCTGCTGCTCCTTTGACCCCCGACCTCACCTACAAGCATCTGACCTGTCATCGGCCAGCAGGCACACAGAGACACATGATGCCTCCATTGCAAAGGTTTTCAATAGCATCTTTAAAGTATCATCAAAAAGAAATAAAGAAAATGTGAATTAGGAGCGTTTCTATTTTCATCAGAAGCAGTCTGGCCATGATAAAAAAAAACTATCAAATGCACATTTTAAATATTCATATTATAAATTCAAATGAGCTGGATAGTTCCTGTTTGTCGGCTTTTTGTTTCCTCTCATTCTACCCAAGACTGGAAGACCGAACGATTCACTACGATGCATCAGGCTCCATCAAAAACGTCCTTCTCCTTCCTCAACTTAGGGAGGAGTTCACTCATGCATCTGATCCCGATGTGTATGTACGTTAGAACCCAGAGGAGTAGCAGGCCTGTGAAACGGTAGTTTAGATTAATTTGGTGTTGAAGCCGAATGTGACAGCAGCTTCTGCTGCAGCAGCTCTTCGTTTTTGAGCCTAATGATCATGGAGAAGCATCACCTTGGACAAACTGGTGTTGCATGCATGTCAAGAAGCATGAAGTGCATCAACTTGCAGCTGGATCTTTGGAAAGAAATCTCCAGCCAGTGTTTATCTCAGTCTTCCTGATATTCCACCATCATTAGAGCGTTTAAACAACAAACCAAATACAAAGAGGTTGGTGAAAAATTCTGAGCACTGCTGACGCTGGAGTTTGCATCATCTCAAAAGAAATGCTTTTATTTGACTTTGTCAAAAAGCTAACAGGCTGAAATGTTGAAGACTTTTGACCTATTTTTCAGAAAAGCCAAAAAGGTGGAGGTGTGGAGCGCTGCCTGTAAACCAAAACAAGATGTGGGACGAGCCATGCCTATCCTTCAGTCATGTTCTGGAGATTTAGAGGAAACCAGAGTACCCAGAGAGAACCCAGCCATGCTCGGGGAGAACATGTACCGGTAAACATCAAGCTGAAAGAGCCCTGGGCTGGGAGTTGAACCCATGACCTTCGCTTCACCTTCACCTGAAAACCATCACCTTGATTTAAAAACAGTTATTTTCCATCCATTGATATTTTTAATTTGAATTATCTCAGATTCCTCTAATGTGTCTGAATGCAGCATCACAAAGATCAATTTAATGATAAATCTTAATGAAACCTGCCACACCTGAAGGTGGCGCTGTTACAAAGACCAACACATTTACAGGAGGCAATTACCCCAGTTATTTTTACAGTCATTTAAAGTCAGTCATCATTCTATTCAAGGTCATAGCTACAATTTTTATCAAAACAATACATTAAAAAAAAACTGTGAAGAATTCTATTTTAATTTTCACAAAAAAAGTATTTGAATGGCTTTACAAATTTGCATAGGTCCAAAATATATAAAGCCCACCCCAAACAAGTTGAACAGACAGGCAGATCAAAACATTTCCCAGAGATTCCTCCATGGACTGCCTTTGACTGATTAAATGTCTGAGTCCCTCGTCTCTATTTTTATGTTCTGAATCTCTGCTCTGCCGCCACATTAGAGACTGAAATTAAAGGCGTCAATAGGAATAGCAGTCTAAGGTCAGGAAAAAACGGAGCTCAAGCGATCCCAGTAGCTCCATGAAAGAGCTAACAAATGTCTTCTTCTCTGCCTTAGGTTTCTCAGCTTCAAAAAGCGGGGGGAAAAAAAACAAAAACGCACAACAAGAAAAACAATGGAGAAAACTGGTTAACGTTTGAGCATTGGCGCCACCTTAAGGAAGTCCAGGCGCTCAGAACATAGAAATAATTAAGAGTAGGCGCCACATCGGCTGCTGGGGCGTATCAAAACGGACGCCATCTTGTCCTGCCAACTTGGCAAACCAACCAGTAGAAGATGCTGAATCTCGTGGTAAGAATGTTACTGCATTTATTTTCATCATTAGCAAACTGAAAATCTGCTGCAGGTGTTCAACCGGCTGTCGAGGCTAACAGATATTTTCCTACATTTCTTAAAGTCGTAGGGAAGGGCTGTTCCAACCTTTGCAGTGCTGCCAACTCCTCAGTAAGGAAAGTAGCTATTGGCTGTGCTAAAAGTCGCTAGAAGTCGCTAAATGACGTCATCGCCTAATTTGCATGTTATTGATGCTGTGGGACAAATAATGTTAAAGAAAGACAAAAAGTGAGTAAAAACACTATATAATAGTGTTTTTACTCACTTTACTAAACAATATATAGAGGTACTTTTTTCTGTCCATTAATGTTTATTTTTTTATTTTTTTATTAATATATTTTAATTATTGAGATCAAATTGCGCCGTCAATCCCGGCGCATGCGCGCTTCATTTGCAGTCTGGACGCTGAGGGTAAACATCCTGCGGCTCTGACTGCAGCGCTGAGAGGGACTCCTGCGGGAGAACAGGGTTGGGATGGGGGAGGCGCCCGAAGGCAGCAGCTGCCGCTGGAGGACAAGAGTAGGAACGATAAATGCTTTCACGTAAGAGTCTCCAAAAGCCACCAGTGACACCGTAAAAAGTCGCCAGATTTGTCGCTAGTCGCTTTTTTGAAAAATAGTCGCAGGAGGGGTCTACAAAGTCGCTAAATATAGCAACAAAGTCGCTGAGTTGGCAACACTGAACCTTTGCATTTCCAAATGCCCAACTTTACACGAGTGAATAGAGTGAATGTGATTGATTATCAAGAGGGCGGATTGCCATGGCGGAAGGTTCACAAGCGTTTTGGTTGTGGCCGGTTTGTAGGAAGCATCTTGCTAACCAGTTAGCAACTTAGTGCTAGTAGGTTCCCAATGGGAAAATCCATTAGTAGCACTAAATTGGTGACTTAGAAACGACGCTGTCAAGGAACGCTATGGACAGAGGAAACATGCAAGAGGAGGAGAGTTTAGTGTCGGAGGTCGTGGATGAGTCTCCTCCGTCATCCATTTTTTATTTAGAGGAGGAAAGCGGGGATGAAGATGTTGTGGAAGAGGACGCCAGGGCGGCATGGTTTGGTGTAGAAGGCTTCCA
>NW_015151437.1:154547-157641 GCF_000732505.1 Cyprinodon variegatus
TTGTTTTCAAAATGTTTTGTGTAGGGAATAAATAGTTTTGACTGTTAAAGCAATGCTAAAGAACATTGCATGTGATGACGTCACGAGTATGCTTCCGTTCCAATACACATACGTGCTCGCGTTCTCGTCAAGTCCGATCTTCCTGCGTTCTCACCAAGAACGGACTTGACGAGAACGCGAGTACGTACTCGCGTTCTCGTCAAGTCCGATCTTCCTGCGTTCTCACCAAGAACGGACTTGACGACAACGCAAGTACGTACTCGCGTTCTCGTCAAGTCCAATCTTCCTGCGTTCTCGCCAAGAACGGACTTGACGAGAACGCGAGTACATACTTGCGTTCTCGTGAATTGAGAAACGGCCTATGGCTCCGAAGACACACGCAGGTTGCTGCTGTTCTTCTGAACTGGTTGGTGAAATGTTTGCTAAGCTAACAGTTAGCAGGTACGCCACCTACTGGCCAGGAGGAGTTAAACTTGTAGCGAGGAATCTGATCCCGTCTTTACATATTGAATCAAAGTTAACCCAAAGACGAAGGAAGTCACAGACTACAGGAAAAAAACAAAGGGCTTCAACCAACATCTAAAATATTTATTTCTATTGTATCCAGCTTTATGTTTTCGTAGTTTCCATACCCTGTCAATCATTTTCTTGTTGCACATCTCCATGTTTAACGGTGCGGTAACACTTTTTACTCTCCTGGGATCAATATCTATCCATATCTATAGATGTATGAAAATGTAAGGCAATAAAATCTGCGTCACACGCGCTGACCGTTTCCCCCCGAGCAGAGCTGGTTTTCATACATTTGCATGTTTCACTGCAGCTCTCTTGTTTCCTGTGTCTGTTAGAAAGCCGTGGCCCTCTGCTTTACTCAAACCCGTTTTCCAGGTACATGGATGCTTATCTGCAGCAGCATAAAACCAAACAGTTTTATCACAGAGTAAACGCAACGCCGGACGCTTGTTAATTAGAAACCATTGTTGCCACGGCAGCTGATGAAGCTCCTGAACCATAAAAAGTCGACCCTTAGAAAGGACTTTTCTTCTTAAATGTTAAAACTGAATAAAACTAAGGATTTTATTTGATTTTTATTGCTCATTGTAAAGTTTTGGTTTTCCTTTGATGGACCTTTTTATTTTTGAATTAAAATCAACCAAAATCAATATATTTTTCACTTTTTCATTTTAATAAGGAGAACTTATAACCAATTGTAGGCAGATCATTTAATTTCTTGAAAGCTTTGTACAAGAAATTCATCATGAGAAAAACATCAACAACATTTCAGAGAATATATTTAAAGGTCATATTGTTTCAGATTTTAGGGAGTATTTGCATCCTTCAGTGAAAATAAGAAGCAATGTTGAAGGAGGACAGTCAGAGTTTAAGGTTTTGATCGTATTTAAGTGGTTTTATGGCTGCAAACAGGAGCATCAGAGGAAATCTGAGACTAATCTGAATGAAATACGTCCCGTTAAGCCAGAGATCAATCCGTCAGGAGGCAGAAACACAGACTGAGGTGGTCCAGTAGTTCAACACATCCGACACAACAGCAAACACGACAATAAATGAGAAGCAGCAGATCTTCTCAGCTGAATACAACCTGACAGGAGGCTGAGAGGCGCTCGGTCCTGCACAGACGGAGAGCAGAGACGCACTGAGAGGCGGCGCCGCACCAACAGAGGCTAAAATAAATCTGTGGGCTGAACACTGCTCTGCTGAGCTGAGCGGCTGATCCCAGACCAGCTTCACCTGCAAATAACCCAAACTGATCCAAATTTAGCTCTCCGGCTGAGGAGACCTGGGCTGAACCAGGACCAGGATGTTGGCAGCTTTAGATCAGCAGCCAGAGCAAACTGGACTGAAAGAGACTTCACAACTTCCCCCTACTGAGCTGAGCAGCTGATGCGGAACCAGTTTCCCTGCTGCTGCTCCAGCTGCCGTGATCCAAACTGAACCGAGAGAAACTTCACCTCAACGTCTCTCTGCACACAACTCAAGTGTAAGGTTGATCTGGAATAAGCTGATCCAGAACCAGCTGATCTGCAGCTAAAGAGCTAAACTTCAAAGCTTTCCTTCAGCGTCACTCTGCGAGGAGAACCGAGCAACTGATCCAGAACCAGCTGATCTGCAGCTGCTTTTATAAAATCGCTCTTCAGCAGAGTTGAATAGAGCCGCTGGCCGCTCCAACAAGTCCTCATTAACACTTCAAGGCCCTCTGGCTGCTGAATTATGGATCCAATTAGGGAGGGAGACGGCAGGAAGCAAAGCTGCATGTAAATCTGTCCAAACATCGTGGCTGACTCACCGTTCGTCTACCTCAAGACCCATCTCAGGGTTAACAGGAGACTGCAACCTACGGACTCAGATCCAGGTGAAGAAGCTGCAGCTCAGCTCCTCTGATATTGCCAAAGAAAAAGGAACGGGATGTTGAGGATGCTGGGAAAAACTAAACCAGTGAATCAGGAGATTCCACAACCTTGTCCAGACCATGGACCATCACACTCTGGAACTGCTGTGATGGTACTGATCTGTATTAGTGTCCCGATTACAACAGAGGGCAACATTGATGAAGAAAAGAAGACCGAAATCTTATTTCAAGGAGAGATCTCCTCCAGGGACGTACGGACCGGACCGACCGATGGAAAACCGCGTCCCAAAGGCAGAAAAGCAGCTCTACGTCCTGACTGAGACAGCTGGACAACTTAAAAACAAAGACAATATGTACTATATGGCACATTAAAACGTTTGGCAGGACAAATGAGACAAAATAGGAGCAGGAACTCTTCATTACGTAACAGTCCAGAGTATGAGACTTAATTTTATCCATTTGTTTTTGAACCTGTTGGAGCCTGAAATAAATCTGGACTCTTTGGTTTGAGTTGTCTGATAGTTCGGTTTGGTTCTGCCCTTTCTGACCGAGACGATGATGTGGTCAGTGGTCAGAGGGTCTGGTGGCGCCAACCTCCCTCCTGTCAGCCTGCCCAAGGGCAGCGGTGGCTGCAATGTAGTTTAGCACCATCAGAGTGTGAATGACGTCATTTATCACTTAGGCCCCGTCCACACGAAGTCAAAACGAAAACGAAACGCTAATATT
>NW_015151437.1:159671-163481 GCF_000732505.1 Cyprinodon variegatus
AGATGGTTGATGCGTGAAAATCCCAGTAGGTCAGCAGTTTCTGAAATACTCCGACCAGCCCTTCTGGCACCCACAATCATGCCCCGTTCAAAGTCACTCAAATCACCTTTCTTCCCCATACTGATGCTCGCTTTGAACTGCAGGAGATTGTCTTGACCATGTCTACATGCCTAAATGCACTGAGTTGCCGCCATGTGATTGGCTGCTTAGAAATTAAGTGTTAACGAACAGTTGGACAGGTGTACCTAATAAAGTGGCCGGTGAGTGTAGAGCGGGGACTATATAGTGGACTCAGTCAATTTACTGTTCGGAAAGATGATCACTTCCCCACAGTCCACTGAGTGGCGCCTGCGCCATCTTTGTCATTAGTCGCTACCCGACAGCGGGCCGCTATGAGAGCAAATCCCATAATGCTTTGCGAGGAGAACTCGGGATAGATCTGCCTCTTTTGAGGCCTTTCTTTTCTTCTCCTACACTTCATAGACACTTCTTCTCTTACCATCCTCGGCCATTTTCAAAGAACCACGGTGAGAAAGGTGAGCTTCAATGACTGTCTGAAACCGTAGTTCACCACAGATACGCCTGAAAGTGTGCATGTGCAGAAAAAGATGGCTAACGGGACGAGCGCATAGGAAAGCCTTACGTAAAAATATCACCAGAATGATTGACAGTTAGGAGGACCACTTATTGAGATGATTCATCCGGAAATAAAAGATTGTCCTCTTTACATTTAACTGAACGAGGTACTTTTGCAGATTCTCCTAACCTGTCTACTATCAAAACTAACTTCACAAGACGAATAGCAAAAAAATAATTGTCAACAAAATCTCCAGAAACATCTCTTTCTCCATAGTTTTTTATTGCTCCGTTATAAAACAGCAGAGAAACATCAAAACCGGACATTTGGTCACATAAAGGTTATGATATGCAATGTGAGTTTGTTTTAAAGTAAGAGCATGGGGGGCGTGGCTTAAGTTTACCAGCTGAGCGCCAAAAGATGAGCGCTGTGAGGTGTTTGGTCTCCAGGCAGCAGCCATCCACTCATGAAGAGACTTAGGGAGCTAATAGGTTTCAGTCGTGGCTGACGGTTAAGGTTTTAAAACCTTCCTCATGATCATCCTACGTTCCTGTCTGCTCTTTGGTCCAACACCAACCCAACATGATGGGAAGCGAACATGACATCCGAGTCCTTTCCTCTCATTTGTTTGGTTTAAGCTCAAATAATAAATGAATCATTTTAGCTCAGTGAGCCTGAAAAGACATAAAAATGTCTAGTTTCTGATTTCCGTCTCCCACCTGGAAACGAAAACAGCTTTTTATCATTTTCTCCTTAAGGATGTGACTCCAGATGTGCTCCAGCTGCTCTGCTCACTTTAACGCCCTGAACTGATAATGGTGACCTTCAGTTTCTGCTCTCTGACCCCGACGGTGAGGTCTGCTCCCTCCGCAGGCAGCAGGAACTCATTCGGGACTCTCTCCTCCCTGCTACGTTTCAATTAGAGGACAGATTTAAAACCTGGAAGAGGCTTAAAAGATCAGCAACTCCTGCTCCCATTGGATCACCTCCTCCTGCTGCCTGAACAGATTACAGTCAGCTACAGACAGGGAGGCACGACGCTCACACGCCTCCTGCAGAACGGTTCCCTGACAAACATGGGAGGTTCAGCAGCTTTAGCTCATAAGTATATTTCACACTGTACTCTAAAACTTAGCAGGAAAACCAGGAGAGAAAAACAAAAGTCAAAGCAGCAGTTAGGAGACAAAAGAAGCGGGAAAAACAGCTTCTGTATTTTTATTTTTTTTATTTTTTTAGAAAGCATCATTTATCCAGCAGGAATGAAACAGGCCTGCGTTGTTCCAAAAGAAATAGATCAAGGTTTAGTAAATCAAAAGTGGATGTCTTCAGGTAACTTCCTGGTTGCTGCTTTAATATCTCTTATAACGTAAATGTATATTTTTTTAAATAATTTTTCTTTAATCTGTCAGGATGTGTGACCTTCTGGTTTAAAAAAAGTAAAAAAAAATAAATAAAATAAACTATAATAAATAAAAAACTTTTTTTATATGAACAATCATTCCTAAAAAAAAAAGAAAATTAAAAACAATCCACTGGACTTTGTTTCCAAGTTTGAAGACGTTTCACGTCCCATCCAGGAAGTAAAGTTCAAAATGTCAGAAATATCGTTGAGTTTCATCCATCTTCTGACATTTTGAATTGAAAAAGCTAAAAAAAAAAAGCTGGGGAAAAAAAAAGAAAAAAACAAATTGTAAAAGCTTCCTGGATTGGAAGCAAAACCTCTTTAAACTTGAAAGCAAAGTCCAGTGGATTGTTTTTTTATTTTATTTTTTGGAATGACTTCGACCTGGATGAATAAGAACCGTCACCGCCTTGAAAAATTATAATAAAACATAATAAAAATATTTCCCATCATGCTTTTCCTCTCATGTTTCCAACCACCTGTTTTTTTTTTTTGTTTTTGTTTTTTTTTTAAGTAGACCAGTTCCTCCTGGTGGTGGACCGCCAGGCCCCCCAACATGATGCTGCCACCACCGTACATTACAGCCAGTGCTGCTGTTGAACATTAAATCTTCCTCCTTTTAACACCTCATTCAATCGACAGCCTTAATAACCTCAGGTGAAAACAGAATCCCTAAGTTTATTTGTTCTTCTGAAAATATTTTCCCTCATAGCCGCTTTCATCGTTTCTAGTCTAAGTTGTGATTTTAGTCACTCGGTTCTTCCTCAGTTATGAGGAAACCCAACCAGTCCATCAACAGCTCCTCTGTTCTCCACGAGTCCGAAACAAAAGAAAAACCCCAGCAAACTCCACATTCATTCAACAATATCAGCAATGTTTCCTGGAAAAGTTTCCCTGATGCTTCTGAACACAACATGTTTAAAGCGGCTTTAAAAACATCCGCCAGGCTCAGCTCAGCCAACAGCTTCTCTGAATAAACAAACCGTCAACAGGAAAAGCTGCAGACGTGAGAAGATTCCTCCCAATCAGAAAAAAGCTGCAGAAACTCAACGTATTTCCCTTTAAACAGAATTCAGACATGAAAGAACAGAACCTGCTTCAAATGAAGCAGACAGGAGAACTTTAAGACCTGCTTCTACCCTCCAGGTGAGAATCAATCAGAGCTTCCCAAACATTTCCACCTCCAACATCCCCTAATAAAAGGAGACTATGGAGGATCATAAGCGCCACAGAACAATAAAAATACAACAGAATAATTTGTGCAATGTGTGATTAATTTATTCAAACTGGAAATAAATAATGAATTTATTTAACATGTAATTAATTATATGCACTTCATTTAATATATTAGCTTTATTTCAATAAGCTGGCATCTGATTGGCTGCTTCTCACTGAGAAAGACATAAGAGTCACTTAACTGTTAAATGAGCTGTATGGATGTAAAGTGTATGCAAACTTCACTTCCCATAATGCTGTGCGTTTAGGCGGGGGCTATATAAGGTGAGCTCCCCCATTCAATGGGTCCTGGACCGCAAAAACACAGACAGCCTACCTGTATTATTATGCAGTAGTTTAATAAAAACCAAGTCGAATGTTCAGCAGCTTCATGTCCGCCTCCATCTATGTGTATGTGTGACCTCAGTCTGACACAACATGAAGCACTGGATTATTAAATATCGCATTTTTACAAATAACTAATTGCTTCACATTCATAAATGAGAAGTAATAAGTAATGAGATTTAGTTTTATTGATATATATTGTAAGTAGGGATGCACGATATTGGGATTTTGGGCGATATCCGATATGCCGATATTTTAAAACTCATGTAGC
>NW_015151437.1:164367-165865 GCF_000732505.1 Cyprinodon variegatus
AACGTTTTTGAAATGATAAAATATGAATTCTTGAAAATAGGGACTTTTTTTTCCATGCTCAGTTTCTCAGACCTTTATTTCGATGGAAACTGATTACAACCTTTTTCAAAGCATCCAACTCATCCAACCAGCAGGTGGATTAAATATGGTGTAGAGAAACTTTAGTGGCCGCCGCAGAGTCATGACCACAACAGATTAGACCAGCTAATGGAATAAAAGGGTGTCACTACATTAATAAACATATAAGAGCAGAAAACCAAATACGTCTGCTAGTATATGTAATCATATAAATGCTGCTGGAAGTATTCATGATTTCATAATTTATATGCAGAAAACAAATTTCTTCTGAATTTTTTATTCTGTGATTATAATGTTTTTAACATATTTTAGTAAATTTGTACATAACTTTATATTTTGCCTGGTTAATAAATGATAATAAAATAGAGGAGAAAATCCCTTTATTGTCCCACAGTGGGGAAATTCTGGTGTTTAGCAAAAGGATTGTAGAAAAATCTGAGAAAAATGTATAACATTAACATACTAGTGAAGAGTTAGAAGATAAACAATAAAATACTGTAAAGTGTTTTAACAATATAAAAACTGTGCATCTGGAGAATAAATAACAAATACAGCTGTGGACATTTTGAACAGTTATTTTAAAATAATGGATATTTGAAAATAGCAACAGAAGAGATGTGAAAAATGACAGCAGCATGTTATTTAACTGACTAAGGTAGAAACTGAAAGAAATCAGCATGAATGTAACATGGTCATAGGGGATGGATGGATGGATGGATGGATGGATGGACGGACGGACGGACGGACGGACGGACGGACGGACGGATGGATAAAAAATATTAACAGAATCAAAGGTCTGAAACTATCAGTGGAAATGAACTTTTCAAAGGATTGCATTTGTTCCTACATTTTAATACGACATTAATCCAAGCACGCACGCCTCAGTGATTTATTTACATTTTATATTTCTTTCGTAAAACTCTTTACATGTGATTAAAAACTAAATTATCTTTATGCTGCTGATGTGGTCATCATTTTTTTATTTTTTTTTATTTGGCTACACAAATGATGGAATAAAACAATATCTTATCTAAAGTTTTCATTTAATAACTTTTATTGGTATTTTATTTTGAAGTTTGAAAATTAGATTTTTCTAAACTGGACTTGATTATTTAAATTAAAGATTCTATGAAGCAAATTTTGTCAATAAAGCTTTATTCTGTCACAAAGAAGCAGTTAAAGAAAAATGTTTGGGAATTTAAACCCAGGAAAAAGAGGGAAAAAAAGATCTAGACATTTTTATTAGTCAAATAAGAAAAAAAAATGGATTGTTAAAAAAAAATGAAAATCAAACGGAAAGCTGAAATACAATAATGAAGGATGGGATTTAAAAACATTAATTTAGAGAAAATTTGGAGCTTTAGGAATGTTTTATCATCCAACGTTTTTGAAATGATAAAATATGAATTCTTGAAAATAG
>NW_015151437.1:171567-188540 GCF_000732505.1 Cyprinodon variegatus
CCATGCTCAGTTTCTCAGACCTTTATTTCGATGGAAACTGATTCCAACCTTTTTGAAAGCATCCACCTCCTCTCATCCAACCAGCATCCAGTAACAGGAAAGCTGATCCCAGATCAGGTGAGAGTGATGCCTGATCCAGACATGATGAGGTGATGAAGAGGAAGTTCAGATGCATCTAATCTTCTTCTCATGTTTACCAGGATCAGTTTTCACTCCTCTGTCACCTGAGAGGGTTTGACTGTTTTTGTGCTTTGCTGCCATCTAGTGGTCACAGCACACATGAGCCCTGAAAACCAAAGGTTCTGAACATGAAGCTGATTCTGATGACCGAGATCCAAACCACCTCCTCCTCCTCCTCAGAGCCTCGGCCTCCCCTCTGGACCGGGCTGTTTATAGAAACAGGGCTGCCAGTGACAAAGATAGTCCAGGAAGTGGGTCTGTGTAATCCCTGGGTTCTGACTGACCCATAAGCACACAGACACACCGGCTGTAAGTGGGTCAGAGGTGGTTCCGTGGGCCCGTCCTGCTCTCATGGACCTTTACTGCAGAGACGCTTCTGGCAACGTGGCTCGTTGCTGCAGTAACCCAGTTCCTCTTATAGCTGAGAAACAAACCACCATCATCATCACCACCATCATTATCATCTCACACACAGACACGTTTTTAACCATATTAGGACATCATATTTAACTCCATTCATCTCTGAAACCATGTTTGTTCTTCAACCTGACGCGCCAATAGCGCCAATCCACAACACACGTCATCTCAAGGCACTTTACAGCTCACCAGATCATCCAGTCAAATTGATTCAAATTTTTCTAAGGAAAACCATTGACTTGAAGGCAATGCGTCACACTAAGCATGCTTGTAGCGACAGTGGAGAGGAAGAACTCAATTTTAACAGGAAGAAACCTCCGGCAGAACCAGGCTCAGTGTGCCGAGGCTGACTGGGGTTCAAGGAGACAGAAGCAGAGATACACAAAGCAGCTGTAAAAGAATGATGAGGCGAAGGATGAAGAGAGCACATCCAGTTAGTCACAGTCAGAGAAACAGGACTACACTGGAAAAAAGGCCAATCTCCAGCATCTAGAAACAAAGGTGTTGATGGCAGCAGCACAGCTGAAATTTCTCTCCAGGATGGAGTCACAGCCAAACAGGAACAGACCAGATGAAGCTACTATGAGAAAAAAAAGAGAGTTAGAGATTGAACTAACAGATTCTGCAGAATGGGAGAATAGAGATAGAATGAAACAGAATGATGAAAAGGGGTCCCTATGTCCTCCAGCAGTCTATGCCTATAGCAGCATAACTATAGAGATAACTCAGGTGTTGAATGAAGTAACTGCAAGGCTATGATATAAAGTGGAGAGTTGGGTAGCTCTTTGGCTAGCTGTGCTCAGTAGCTAAGAGGCTAGCCTCAGTTAGCCATATTAAGCTACACTGGTGTTAACAACAACTGTCCATTTTCTAGAAGTAGAATAATTGTTGTTTTCTTTGCCTAAAATCTCCTAGAAATCCATTTTTAAGATGTTCCATTTGTCCTCAGATGTTAATAAAAACAAGCACTGAAACATTTTGTGTCACCTTGGTAAATGGCAGAGCTCAGTCCGTCTTAAAACGCAGAACTTTCCTGCAAGAGAACGAATGTTTTCTACTTTCGGCTCATTTCTGTCACCAAAGAAACGTAAAATAACAGCAAATATAGGTAATATGTTGAGACTCCTAAAAATATCAGATTCTCAAGAGGCGAGTGGAATACAGTTTGTCTGAGTGACGTCCTCATATGATGACATCATCATCAACGAAGGAAAAAGGCCTCCAGGAGACAAAGGAACTGTTGACAGAAGAGTCGCCTGGATGCATGATCATTTCTGACTCGTTTTTCAGCCTAAAGTCACAACTTCATTTACAATCAACCCACAAGCTCTGACACTTCCTCATGTTTCAAAACAACGTTTGCCAAACGCCTGCAACTCAAACTCCTCTAACACACCGCAAAAAACCCCGACCCCAGCCTGCAGGGTGAGGTTCCGCAGCAGACCCCGGCGGCGTGGGCCCTGCTGACCTCTGGGTCAGGGAGTTTCTCTTTATGGTCCAAGAACTGGTTCAAAGTCTTAACCCAGAAGGAAAGGAGGCGGCTGCGCTTTTATTAACCTACAGCTCCTGCAAATATTTACCTCAGACACACAGAGGGCATGTGAGCGGGACAGCGGGGAGGTCTGACCACGCAGCAGGACGCCATCTAGGAACCAATCAGGCTGAACCTGGCATCAGCTACGGCTGCTGGGTCAGCTCCTAAACCAGCTGCAGAAAGAAAATCCTGGATCGTGTTATTTCTGTTCTCAGGGCGAGGAAATAATTTCCAGGGTGGAAAAAAAAAAACAAAAGCCTGAACCGCTGATGTAAACAGTCACACCCATGAGGTATGAGGTCACCTGACACCCACACCTGCACAGAGTTCATCCAACTGGTTTGATTCCTGCATGCAGATCTTTGATCTTACATCTAAGAGGACGACGAACCTGCGAGGTTTAAAAAAAGACACCTGGACTGCCCCCGCATGCCTGAGCCCAGGCCCCGCCCCCAGCTGTGACGCTAGAACAGGTGTTTTCCGTCAGGAGGTCAAAGACCTGCAGCACAACGACAGAAGAGGGTGTGGCCTGAGAAAGGCTTCAGTTTCAGTCTGAAACAGAATCAGAGCTCAGAGAGCGACACCCGACCCAGACCTGCTCCGTCTGCAGAAACCTCACCGCCTCCAGAACACAAAGACACTAAACGTGTAGAGCAGGAGGTTTGATGAGCGGAACGGGGGAGATGAGAGATAACAGAGACTCTTCTCATATGTTATCCAGGGCGTTCTGAACACCAGAACCTCCTCAGCATTTATAGTTGAGCAAACATCTCTGCAGACGAGTGTTTAAACCTATCAGACCACGCAGAGTTATTTTCTAATAATCTCCACCATCTCTGCGGTTAATCTCTGCTAGGGGTGTGCAAAATAATTGTCATGATGATGCATCGTGATTCTAATTTTCGTGATCTACTGCATTGATTCTTGATGCCAAGTATTGATTATTAATTTAAAAAAAATAAAAAAAATGAATAAATCAAATTGCATGAATGGTTGGCGAACATCAGCCAAAAACAAGTGTAATACAACTTCCAGTCCAGTAGATGTCGCTGCAAATGTGTTGACGCACGCTGCCTTGTGTCACAAGCATTTCCGGCCGCGGGATACTGTGCCGAGTCATTCAAAAACAAAACATGGAGGAGAAAATATTGCAATGCATCGCATCGTGGCCTGTGAATCGTGATTCGAATCGAATCGTGACTTCTTTGGCAATACCCACCCCTAATCTCTGCCCTGTGAAACTTCTTAGAAAACTTTCCTGCCACACGGCTGATGCAGAATCATCTGCAGATGATCTCTTCCACTCGTTTCTGTTCCCTTCAAAACAAAAGCAAAGTTTGCTTTTCAGGTTGATGATCCTTAACTTCAGAATCGTCCATCAGAGAAGGGTCACTATGTCCAAGGTCGCGTGAAAGTCACGACATTGGTAAAGACTAACAAGTCTTTTGCAAACTGATTAACATGTAGATTACTTTTTCCTAAAAGTTCCTAAAAGAAAATTTGTTACGAAATTAAACCAGGTGAGACTAAATCTTTTCCACTCGAGTTCTGGATGGAGCATATTGACAGACAAAACTTTTATTTTAAACTTAAATGCAAATTGTTTACAGATTTTTTAAATTTTGATATAATCACTGCTCTGAGTGGGTCACTCTGTTAACTAAAGGCATGTTTTACAGTCTACTACAGTCAACGACTGTTAAATTAGTTAACGATGATTTCAATAATTGATTAATCACGATTCATCCGATTAATTGCTTCAGCCCTAATATACATTTAATTTTTTGTGTTTAAAAACCCTTAAATTTTTTAAATAGTATCAAAGGCATAAACGCATCATTCATTCATTCATTCAAAAACTATCTAGAAATAAGTTAAAATTTCTTAAATTAAGTGTAAATACCCTTATTTTGAGTAGGTAAATGAGATGATTTGCCATTGGAATGTGTATTTTTGCGCTTAAAATAAGATATTTAGATAAAATGTAGTTGAAATAAGATGATGTAAATGTGTTTTCTTATTTTAAATGTAAATTGTCTTGTTCCGTTGGCAAAATGTCTCTTTTACCTTTTCAATTTAAGAACAAATTAACTTATTTAAAGAAAAAAAATGACTTATCTAGGTTTTTTTTTTTTCCAGTGCATTTATTCATAATCGCTAAAAGCTTCATTATCAAACAATCAGAGTGAACTTCAGAAACCTAGAGTAAAAACAGGATTTATTTGAAAACTAAACGATGCTTCAGCTGAGAAGTTTTGGGAAATGAAGCTTTATACCATCTCTGGGTGAGACGTCAATGTTTCGTTAGACTGGAGATGTTTTCTTCCGCTAACGTAATTTGGAAGCTAAAATCTTTAGGCTTCCCTCCATGCATTTTTGCACCAGAATGCACTGGTCTCTGAGACAGGACCCGTCTCCCTCCGGACCTTCCTGATGGCTGATCCTTTCTGCTTTTTTAATATGTTTTGAACAGACGAGTGTGTGGGGACTTCAGGCAAACTGGAAACTTTACGCAAGGATGTTTTCCTGTGGTTGGCCTCATTTGTTTTGAGCCTCAGGTGTTGCCATAAATACATCTGTAGGTATTTCGAAAGCACAATAACTACAGTGTATGTAAACCCTGTATGTTATAGATAGTATGGAAACCATTTCCACGTATTGAGCACGTATTTCCATAGAAACAACCGAGTCTCAGTCTCCTCTCATTAACATGACACCTGAAAAGTCTGGGGGTTAAATCATATCTTTTGCTCGCAGCACTTCTGCTTTCAGAAAGATCATAGATGTTCGTGTCACGCCTGATGGACATAAACAGATAAAGTGTGATTTTAATCCCAGATTAAATCCAACTTGACGGTTCCAGGCCAGCCTGCTAAGGACCAGGAGAGATGCTGCGACCCCCCAGAGCCGTCTGTTGGTACTGTAAACAGGAGCGCCTATGGAAAACCACAACATGGAGGCCTGTCTGAGCCAAACAGAGACATTTACAGTCTGTTTTCATTCAACCAGGCAGCAGCCGTGAACCAAAGGCCAGAAAGCTTTCTGAACAACTTGAGGAATCAGACTGAATCGCTGGATCAGAACAAGATTCTCAGTCATCCAGGTCATAGTCATTCAGAAAAAAAGAAGGTTGTTAAAGGAATAGTACACCCAAAACATGATTAGCCTTCATTTTCTACTCACCCCCATGCTGAACAACACTCTGGAGTACTTTTTTGATATCTCAAATGCATCTGGAGATCTGGGAGGCTTCTTGCTGTCTGCTGACATTCAAATAATGGAGGTCTATGGCGCCCGAGACAGAAAGGTCCATAAAAGTCCACAAAAAACGTGTCAATATTCCTCCATACTGCTCGTCCAATGTGTTCCAAGTGTCCTGAGTGGGTAGCGTCCATAATTTACTCGAAACGAAGTCATTTAGAATGTTTTTAGAGCATAAACAGTAGTGTATAGGATTTCCTAAAAGCGCGTTGACGAGTCTACGGAAACCGCGGCAGACCAAACCAGATGAAAGTGCGCATTCAGCGTCTGCTCTGCCGATAATGCAAGCGTAGAAGAAGAAATGCGCTGTTTACCTGTGCAAAGAAAGAAACAACGAAAGAAAAATGTCTGAGGACTTCAGTGTTGAGGAAGAGCATGAGTTCTTTGCCGAGCTGAATGCGCACTTTCATCTGGTTTGGTCTGCCGCGGTTTCCGTAGACTCGTGAACGCGCTTTCAGGAAATTCTATACACTACTGTTTATGCTCTAAAAACATTCTAAATTACTTCGTTTTGAGTAAATTATGGACGCTACCCACTCAGGACACTTGAAATACATTGGACGAGCAGTATGGAGGAATATTGACACGTTTTTTGTGGACTTTTATGGACCTTTCTGCCTCGGGCGCCATAGACCTCCATTATTTGAATGTCAGCAGACAGCAAGAAGCCTCCCAGATCTCCAGATGCATTTGAGATATCAAAAAAGTACTCCAGAGTGTTGTTCAGCATGGGGGTGAGTAGAAAATGAAGGCTAATCATGTTTTGGGTGTACTATTCCTTTAAGGTTGTTTTTTTCTTTCTCAACATAAAATGCTTCCTTCATGCCCCTCTCAAACCACCTATGTTCTTTGTGCAAAATGTGAACATTCTGGTCCTCTGAAGAATGTCCTTGGTCCATAAGGTGTAGATGTACCACAGAGTCTTTTCCTGAGGAGGTTGCTCTTTATTTTTATTAAATAAAACGACTCCAATTCCAAAGGGGTGGACCCCTTCATCTGTTTCAATTTGCATGTTTTCAAAACAAAAAAAAAGGTTTTGATGGGCTACTGTATAAAACCTCGAATTCAACCCTATTCCTGACATTTTGAATTGAAAAAGCTTCCTGGATGGGAAGCAAAACGTCTTCAAACTTGGAAACAAAAGTCCAGTGGATTGTCTTTAACTCTCTTATTTTGGATACGTGAAGAACTTCAACCTTCTGCAACATAAAGTTATGAAATGTCTCAAACTGTGGCTAAGACCTTAAAAACCAGCAGCCAAGCCTGAACAGCTTCTTCATCTGAATCAGTGTCGGAAAACGTTAGCGCTGAGCGGCGATCTCTGATCACAGGGTTAGGGTTAGGGTGGATGAAACCACCTTGGCCTGACGGAGATCACCTGCCGCCGAGATCTTTCAGGATCTCTGTGACTGAAGCAGAGCTGCTGCTCCTTCATCTGCCGGCTCCGATCAGGAAGTTTTAAAGGAAAGCTCTGTGTTTACATCTTGAAGCTTTCTCTCCCCAATGCTCTTCTGAGAAGAGATCGCTCTGAGCCAACACTTTGAACAACACTCCATAATGTACCTGTGTCAAATGACTAAGAAACAAGACTGCAGATTTTGAGAGAAATCGTAATCTTGCTCAGACTAGAGGAACGGCTCAGGTTACAAATGGCAGCACTTACCGGCAGAATCGCTTCTTTAGAAAGTCGGCACCGAATCTCAGTAAAAAAAGAGGATTTTTTTATATCTCCCAGAACACATCCTCACATCACGGCATTGTACACGTTTCCAAACGAGGACACTTCAATAGCTCCAGCCATATCAAGTTTAATTATAATCAGTGTTCTTAGATCAAGGACAATCTGCATGCAGTGACAGAGCTCTCCGACAAGAATAATCCACTCTGTCTGTACGCTCCCTTTTCATTCCCAAATCTTGTCCTAATTAGATAAACTGTTAGTCAAACGCATAACAGGCAGGTATTATTAGGGTTTAATAAGCACATAAACGAATAATAAAAAGACAAAGTCCCACCATCGTATTGATGGAAACTCTCTCATAGAGCAGAGTTCCTGCAACAACAGCTGCCTCATCGCTTCCTTGTGTGGAGGAGAACAGATTGTTTCCAGTGAGGAACCCAGCAGAGATCTGAACGGATCCACTGGAGAGCAGAGGGTTGTTTGCTGAACACAGCCTTCTACCATACCAGAGGCCCAGGTTTAAGAGGTTAAAATGGCACCCGGGCATATCCCAGTGATTGTTTAAGGTATACTGGAGGATGTTCTTTTTCAGAGGCGTAGCCAGAAAATCTTTATGAGGGTGGCCAGGCAATAACCAATGTAGACTGAGGGGTGGCCGAAAGTGGATCGGCACCAGAACCGGTCCATCTACACTGTTCCAACAGGAAAATTAATAAGCAAAACATCCATATTTTCTAAATGAAGAGAAAACTATCTTTCCCAATGACTTCGCTAACAAATAGAGGAATATATTCAAACATCCGTGCTTTCTAGATAAAAAGGTATAGTGGATAAAATTCTTTAAGGTTTGAATTTAGGACGAACATCTTTTCCATTGTCATTACTTACCTACTTTTATCAATAATCATTCTGCATAAAATTAATATTTACAAGTACTATTATTGAAACAAATTGATTATTAAATACATTTTTATTAAAATAGTTATTTATCTATGATTTGACTAAAGACTCCTAGATGACTTGCAGTCACGTCATTTTCTCTTTACCCCATAAAACACTAAATCTAGTTCTGAAAAGAGCAGGAATTCTGTACTTATCATCTATAATATTAGTATATTGATGTGCATAATTAACCACAGTGTTTTTGTTGTCAAGCAATTGATATATGAACTATTTTAATATTTTGAATATTCCACTTGAGAGTATTAGGGTTGCCACCATCTGTACTAGAGGGAAATAAATGGTAGGGGTGGCCACAAGGGTGGCCAATGATTGGCTAAGGGTGGCCGATGATTGGCTAAGGGTGGCCGATGATTGGCTAAGGGTGGCCGATGATTGGCTAAGGGTGGCCGATGATTGGCTAAGGGTGGCCGATGATTGGCTAAGGGTGGCCGATGATTGGCTAAGGGTGGGCGATGATTGGCTAAGGGTGGCCGATGATTGGCTAAGGGTGGCCATGGCCACCCCTGGCCCCCCATCTAGCTCCGCCCCTGTTCTTTTTCCCGGGTGGATCAAAATAAGTGGTCCTCCTAATTGTAAATCATTCTGGTGATATGTTTCCGTAAGGCCACACTAAGTGCTTGTCCCCATTTTCACTGAGTCTGATATAGTGGAATAATTAAACATCTTTTGTAAAGTGCACGAGGAGAAATGGGCTCGTTCATGCTCTTGCACGTGGTTATTAGGAGCTCCCTCTCGGGAGTGGGTACAGGGTTGTGCATGTGCAGGTCTTTTAGAAAATTCATGAAAATCCTCCACTATACCTTTAAAGTAAACCTTTTTAACACAGATTTAAAATAATGTAGATAAAAAAAGATCAATTTCAGAGTTAATGCTGAAAGAAAGGTTCAACGTCAGACTGAACAGAAACTCAATGTTCTGACATTCGACCATCATCATGTCGAAACAGCTGAATCATTAAAACCGATAGCAAACTTCACAAATCTGTTCCGCCTGATCTTTCTCGATAAACATTTTGAGAACAGACTGAAGATACAGGCTAGGGGGAAAGGAAGGAAGAAAGAAATTGGAGAAGTGCTGAGTGAGCGCCCTTGATAATTACAAACACAAGCTTTAATTTCACATGAATACATCTGAGTGTCATCTGCATAGAGTGTGAAGGACACAGTCATGTTTAAGAAGAGGTGGACCCAAAACAGATTCATACGGGTCAGACTGACTCACTGATCTGATCTGCAGATCAGATCAGATGAGATTCATGCCTAAAATACCAACAAACACGTTTAAGAAAGGAAAGCGAAAACTCTCAGTTTAGACCGAGCAAGCAGACGTTTGCACGCAAAATGGTACAACTTTGGTCAAGATTATTGCATTAAGGCTGGTCTTAATGATTACCATAATCATTCCACACAGAACTCCCAAACTTGTCCGACGCTCAGGGTTAGATTTGTCACAAAAAAGGAAAGTCTGATTATTCTCAAAATTAATAAACAGAGATTAAAAAATGGTCATCAATAAATATTTTCTTACGCTTTGCCCACTTGCCATATAGGCTACGTTCACACTGCAGGCTGAAGTGACCCAAATTCGATTTTTTTTTTGCCCATATGCGACCTGAATCTGATCTTTTCATGACTGTCTGAACAACACAGATCCGATTTTTTTCCAATCCGACCCAGGTCACTTGGCTATGTGGTCCTGAATATGATACGAATCTGATCTTTTCAAATGCGACCTGCGTGTGAACGGCCAGGTCAGATCCATCCGACCTGAACGTCATTAATACCCGACAAAGGTCACCATTATACGTCTTGCTACGCAGAAGCGGAAAGAAAAACAACAACCATGGTAGATGATGATGCGGAGAGCAGCATTTATGTTTAAACATATTGAAAAGATTGAGTTTTTATAGTTGGAAAAGACCGCTAGATGCGCGCTGGCACTACCATCAAAAAAAAGGGCGCGCTGGCCTATGACGTCATTGCGTCCTCTACTGTGCATGCGAGACACTTGCGTTGTATGACTGCTGTTCACACATGCAGATCACATACAAGTCGCATATATTTGGAAATATAAATGGCAACGTAAAAAAAATCGGATTTCGCAAAAAAATCGGAATTGAGAAACAAGGCCTGCAGTGTGAACGTAGCCTTAATTGCCTCATCTCCAAATTCCACTGTTTCATGGATCCAGGATGAACTATGTATGGTTCTGTTAGTGAATCTAAACTCTGGATAAACCTTCAGTTCTCCTAAATGGGCCCGTTTAGCGGCGCTGCATGGAGGAGCAGCAGAACTTCTCTGCTGGAATCAGAAGGAGACAATGATAGAAAATTGGAGGGAATGAAGCTAAACGGTTGGAACAGGATAGAAGAAGACATACTAGCTGTTAGCATGGTAGATGGAGAAGCTCTATAAAGCTATTTACCTTCATGGATCCAAGTTCTAACATTCCTAACATGAGAGGAACCAGAACCACCTCTTTAAAAGCTCTGCTAACAGAAGTCTCTCCCAGCAGATTGATGGAGTCCAATAAAAAACAGAGCGCTAGCTCACAGTTAGCGTCCGCTTCATTGAAACTAAGGTTAATAGTCTGACAGCATATTAGAGCAGCATACCCTGTCTATTAATGATAGATCTACATCTCTGTCCATTGGAAATGGAAATTTGTTTAATATTTAGTAACATAAAAGGTTTGTGTTTTGTTTTATCTTATAAAAAACTTTAAGAATGTGTAGAAAACACGTTTTTGGTTATTAAGTCTGTATTAATACAGCTGGAAAAATAAGATCAAATATAAAGATGGACTACTTTTTTAATTTAGCATATTGGAAAAAATACTTATCCCTTCATGTGATATAAATATCCTCTTGATTTGAGCGAAAATTGAATTTATTCAGAAAATGGAGGCTTAATAACTAATCAGTTCATTTATGAGAACAATCCACTATGTATTAGTTCATTAAACAATAACTGGCATAAATAACAAACTCTTAAATGGAAATCTGTGTCTTAAAAAAAAGATGCTCCCTAGATGAGGTTCACAGCCCTGGGGGGGTCAGAGGGCAAAGTCAGGTGTCCTTAAACAAGCTCAGACCTCAGTTTGCCTCATGCTTCTTTCCCCTTAATCACCGCTCAGTTTCAAGCCATCCAGGATTTAATGTTTATTTTAGTCTAGTTTATGCTTCTCCAAGAGTTTCTCCAAAATAAACTAACAGCCTGAAAAGGTTATAAATCACTCATTAGTTGAATAATAGTAAATCGGCAGGAAAAAAAACATCCTAAAGTTAACAAACAGTAAATAGAAATCTGGGATCAGTTAAGCAGAGTTGATGTTTGGAGCTGGAGGTTTAAACCACACACCATCAGCTCTCCTGTGAGTTTATATTTTCAGTCTCAGCAGCTAAATGAGGCGGCGGCAGTGCTCTCCTTTGAAGCCCTCGCCTTTTTCTGGAGCGGAACAGGAAGGAGAAGAGGAGGAGGAGTGGAGTCCACCTTCATATCCTCAGAGAGCCGCAGATTGAATCCTCTTCTCCGGAGTCAAACACTCCCAGCAGGCACTAAAAATGAGCGCCTTTAATTAATTGCTCTGCCAATCCATTAATAGCAGCTATAATTAGAGGACCATGGGAGATCGCTGGCAGATTAAACGATCCACCTGAATGAACCTCGGGTTGCACTTGTTACCTTTTTATTCAGCACAGACACTTTCAAGGACCTGAGAGCACCTGCAGCACCTCTCCTTTCTGATGCATAAAGATCTGATTTATAAAGACGTGTGAATATTTTCAGCTGAAGGTGCATCAGCAAAGAAAAAAACTCGTCTCTCTGTCGGCCGTGACTGAGAGTGTCCAGTGTGTGAGTAAAATCCATGCTGATGCGTTAGTCAGAGGTCCCTGCAGATCGGAGGAAGTGTCCGAGCTGGGAACCCATGAGCTCAGACCCACACGTGTCCATGCTTGTGCCGGGTCATTTGCAGCTGCTGCACCTAACTAACAAGGTCTAACTCACAGAAGGAAGATCTGCTGTATTTTCCTTTTCCAAATCATCGGTTTAGAGTCAACAGTGTAATCATTCAGCCTTCACACGTCACCTTAAAGACTGTGATGATCTTAGGTTTAACCCAACGGACACAATCGTTAACTAGAACAGGAAATATTAAGGTGTTTAAACAGAACTTGTTTGTCACAACGTGTTATTATCCAAGTCATCTTGAAAACATTCTTCTTCCAAATGTTGGCTACATATGACGTGTTTTTTCTCTGGCCAGAAGTTCGATGACAAATCCTCCCTCTTTAAGTTGGCGATGCAACGACCAACCCGTCCGTGGAGGATCAGAATTCATAAATGTGAAATGATTAATTTATTTTTCACTTTTACCCGATGTATTACAACATCCAACTGCCATGTACGTGGGCATTGTCAGTTTCACTATAGCTCTGGTGAATTTCAATGGTGAAGTCCTCTGGAAATATTAAATAATTGTTGATTGCAGATGTGTCTGGTAGTTCCCATTGATTTTGCTTGTAAAGCGGGAGAATGGCGCTAGGCCAACCGCACCGTGATGTCACTGCCAGAAGATGGCAAGAGGGAGGAGTTACTATATTTGGGCAAAAATGGCCGCTCCCAGACTCTGTGATCACAACGAAAATCATTTTTTTTATTTTTATTTTTTATTTTTTATGATTAACGCTAAATTCATTAAATCACAGCAAACGTATTAGTTTTAGGTATGAATAATTATCCATTGATTATTCCTCGCTGAGTGGACTTGTCTTGTAAAATAATTATAATAGATGGAAAAAATAGTCATTTTAACTCCATGGAACCTGCCAGAAAATCTGGAGCGTTAAGTAACTTAGTTTATATTCCTGTGGGCTCTGTTCAAACCAGAACAGCTCTGCAACGAACGATTTTGCTCCTCTGCGATTGACGCTAATCGTAGAAGGGTCCCAGCGTTAGCCTGCCTCCCCTCTCTATTACACCAATCAGGCAGCCAATAAAAGTTTCTGCTTGTGTAACTTTTTACCTTGTTAGTGTTATCAATATCATCATCAAATAAATGATCAAAATAACCCTAGCAATTCTTTATGTCAGAGACCAGGAAATAGTGGTAAACCAACCATGGCTAACAGCTAATGTCGCTAATGCTACATCTACATGAACGCACAGACGTCAAATTCCTTTCTGTATCTTCACAAAGTAAAGAAAAAGGGTTTGAAAATGGTTTTAATTAGCTCTATTTAATATTTGTGAGTGAACTTTAAAGACAATTTTCAGATGAGCTGTATGTAAGCTGCAGGGTTAGGACTCCTTTAAGGTACATTTACACCAAATGCCAAATGTTTTCCACAGTCTTTCCTCTGTGTTCAACACTCTGTATACCGATCTAAATCTCTCATGTAGGATCTTTAAAAGTCCGGACATAAAAATCTTCACATTTTGACCCTTTTTAACCTTTCTTTTATTTGTGAACACCTCTTCCAGTAAAGCAAAAAAAGGAAACTAGTCAACGTTGCTTAAAATACCAAAACTGAGTCATGATCTCAGTTTACAGAAACAGTCAGACAAAAACTTCACATCGGATTATAAAGGTCTTACAATTAAAAAAATTAATTTTAGCCGTTAATGAGGTCACTGTCCGGAGCACAGCGTTACTGAGTGTTTGAAACATTTGCACCTTCAAGCATCAACGATATCTAGAAAAGGAAAATTCTCTGTCATTTCAGTCAGCAGAGGACAAACTGCTGAGATGCAACAGTTTTCATCTTCTGGTTGATTTTCTCTCTTTCTTTCTTTTTTGTCTTTTAACCAGAAATAAAAATATATATATATATATTTAGGGAAGACTCTCTGTAAATATGAGCTTATGGGGGGGGTTGTCTGAATGGGGTTTGCAATTCCGGCTATAAAGTTATCAAATGAGCTCCCTTCAATGCTCCTCCATCCTTCCTTCATCTCTCCATTTATTCCTTCCTGTTGGCTTATGATGCGGACAGAACATCGTCATCTGCAAAAAACAACACCCTGAGGTTCCCAAAGCAGAATCCTTTATCTTTCGCGTTTGCTGATGGAAGAAGATCCCCACAGCATGATGCTGCCACTGCCATGGTTTCAGCCTAGCTTATGCCACGATAATATACCTTACTTCAGCTTTTAAACCTTGGATTTTTTCGATCCAGTTCTGTTAATTTTCTTGTGACAGATTTTCAATTTTAGGGTTTATACAGGAATGAGTAATTTTATGCTTTTTAATGCTCTTTTATTGCTCTTAGAAATAATTTTAATGCCAACAACAAGTACCCATGGCTCTCATATATATAAAAAAAACACAGCAAAATCCTTTGTCATCTTTACCATCCACAAGCTGAAGCCATGTCCTGAATTCCTCGTTTTCCAGCAACTTTTGTTGAAGTTTGCATTCCCCCCCATTCTCTAGCCTTTTCTCTGCCTCAGGCTTCTTTTCCGAACATACTGCTTTACGATCAACCAGAAGCAGTTCCCCTCAAACACGCGGAACCAGTTATATATGATATAACAGACCAAACGAAATTGATACAAGACATTTTTTTTTTCAAATAAAGCATTTTAAATGCCACGATTATGACATTTAATTAATTTTAATGCCAATTAAGGCCTTAACTTAAAAAATAATATTTTAATGACCTTCAGACACCCTTAGTTTCCTCCATTGTTGCTTTTTTGTATTTCCTTTTAATATTCTGACAATGATCCTCTCATTTGAACACACTATACATGAAGCCAAATGAGGTTTGAATATCCGTCAGAAATACTTATTTCAACGCTTAGCCTCAAATTTACTCGTTAATGTAAGAAAAACACATCTCTGATATAAGAGATAAAAAGGTCATGAAACAGAGATGGTTCCTTTTCTTTATTTGGACGGAAGGTTTCCATATCGGTCTGAACCGCGCTCTATGGTCTTGTTATACTTTCTCACGTCCAAAAATAACAATAAATATAAAAAAAGACAGACAAGCTGAAACCCAAAACAGTTTTCACTGAAACTTCTGAAACTCAGCCGTGTTTCAGCGTTTGAGTCCAGCTGCAAACATCTGGGTGAAAATGAAACCCACAGCAGGATCTTTTTTCTCTCGCCGACGCGTCTCTTCCTGTGCGGAGGTGTTCGCAGCCCTGAACAGATGATTGTCACAATCATCAATCTCACGGTGATCTTCTCTGTTCATCAATGCATCGGAGGGTCCGTAAATCTGCTGGTTTCGACAGGAAGAAGCCGACTGTGGTTCTGGTTCCAGAAGCTTAAAATGTTTGGATCAAACGAGTCACTGCAGGTTTGGTTTATCATTAACCTGATTCTGCTGCAGAAAATTAAGCAAAGATTACGTTTTTCAAAAATTATCCTCCCTTAATTTGCAGAAACATAATCAACATCATCATCTCACACAAAAAAAAAAAACTCTAAGCAGAAAATATTGCAATAATGTAAACGCCATCAGACACTGACTGACTCTCTCTCTCCTCCGACTCACAGGTTTCCAGTAAACCTGAACCTAAGCCAGTTTCTTTGAGGCGTCTGAATCAGCCGCTGGCCGTTTATTCATTATATAGAAAACTGAAAGATGTGAGAGGATGATGAGAAGTTTCCTAATCGAAGCTCAAAGAGTAAAAACAATCCAAGACTAACGGCTCGAGAACATTTCTTTATGCAAATTAAACTGATGGAAAGTCATAAAAACTGAAAATGTTCATCAGAGAACCGAGAATAGAGAGCGGAGGAGTCCGATTAGTTTAACTTGCCAAATCAAACCAAACTTATTTCTTCCTGTGCTTCATTAGCAGCTAACCGGGCGTAACCTCTTTACAGGTATCAGGATTTTAATTAAACAATCAATCTAAATTAACTCCTGTGGTTTAAAAGACCAGTTGACTAAATCTTAGCTGAGCCTGGAGGAACACGGCATCTCCCCCTCCTCTACTTGTTGCTGTAACTGTGATACTTAAGGGCTGGTTATTCTCCTGAAGCAGTGTGTAGCAGTGAGCTTGTCTCAGAGGTTTTTCATTTATGCCCAATATTGAAGCGTGGTCTGCGTTATGTTATTCGCCACAATGCAAGAGGGACAATCACGGACTAGCTGTGGGTCTAGATACGGCCGAGGCAGTGAGGAAGTGGAGGCAAGTTTGTGTGACAACGGAGGGACATGAGGGCGAAAAAGAGCGGGGATCCAGGTGGAAAAAGTGCCCCAGCGTTCTCGCCCACCTCGCTCTTCTAGCTGGTCCATCTTCACGAGTCGTTTTCCACAATGGTGGTCATACAAACAAAACAAGCCGGTATACATAGTGTAGAACGGATGCAGATTTGACCAATCAGAAGCCTCCGTTCTACGGCACTGTCTGCGGTCACCTACTTTTTGGAGAATTTTGGAGAGGTGCAGCATGCCCCCGCCCCTGAGTGTCTGCGGCAGGGGCGGGGGAAAATTTGCGTTCACTGCGACGCACACGCAGACAACAGAGTATAAACCAGCCTTTCATCTCAGATTCTCAAATCAGGGTAGCGCTGTGTGAAGTGAATGAGGTATGGAGCAGCTGAGGGTTAGTATGAAACCTAAAAGGACATGGTATAAATACTACAGTGGTACGAGCACTACAGCCCTACAGAGCTACACATGCTACACACCTACGAGTGCTACAAATACTACAGCGCTACTAAAACTACAGCGCTACTAATACTACAGCGCTACAAGCCCTACAGAGCTACGGGTGCTACTAAAACTACAGCGCTACTAATACTGCAGCACTACTAATACTACAGCACTACTAATACTGCAGCGCTACAAATACTGCAGTGCTACTAAAACTACAGCGCTACTAATACTGCAGCACTACTAATACTACAGCACTACTAATACTGCAGCGCTACAAATACTGCAGTGCTACTAAAACTACAGCGCTACTAATACTG
>NW_015151437.1:190002-197469 GCF_000732505.1 Cyprinodon variegatus
CACTAGACAGTGAGACCTGCTCTTACTGACACATCTTTTTCTCTTGAAGTCATTATCACCAGGCGTCATAACTTTTCTGGTTAAATGAGGCAAGTTTATTAATGCGGCACATTTTGGTATAGAGACAATTCAAAGTACTTTTTACATAAATGAAACAGTCCAATAAGAGCAAAAATGACACATATTAAAATAGTTTCTTTCTCTTAATGACTATTCATGGTTTTAAAAACTATTTTAGAGGGATTATAGATGTAAAACACCAGGTTACGACTCTTTTAACCTCAAACAGCAGGGTGTCTGCCTGACGACGGATTCGACCGTCAAGCAAGGACTGCACCCGCTTTCAGTTTTAAGCATGATCCCAACCAAGTCAATTTGTTACACGGAGTAACCAGAAAAATATACTTTGAACAAAGTAATTATTTTCCTCTCCTATATTCTTCCTTCAGCACCCAGAAAAATCAGATATCCTGACTTAGGATTATCGTCTCCTTAGAAATCGTGATAATCACCGTTCATACTGACAGATCTGGCCTTTCTCTCAATCATCCAATGAACATCAGCACCAGTGAAACCCTCCATCTATGAAGCTTTGTTCGGTTCTTCAGTAAAACTTTTCATCTTCCCATCCTTCATTTTTAGTGAGAGTCTCCGCTCATATCAAGACCAGAACCTGCAGCAGGTCAATCAGTGTAATCAAAACAAGGTTTACCCTGAATACCTTAGATTTGCTATAATCAGTTAGAGGTGGAACAATTCATCAAAAACCATGTCTGAATGTGACCAAGGGATCTGATGCTATTGTGTTTTTAATTAGCCAAGTTTCTGTGAGTGGATCTAGATATTATGATGTTAGATTGGTTAATAATAATAATAATCAATTGATCCCAATTGATAACTGAATTTCAGTCCAATAGAGACTCATTGTTGTCGTTCTTTCCAATATCAGGCTTAGATTGTCTTCCACTGATCCACACGGGATCATCCTGATTGGCTTTATTCATATGTTCAAAGCTAATCTTTCCACAACCAACTTATGCTCCAATCTAAGAAAAAAAATAAAAAAACGATGCTGTAAATATTAAAATAGATCAGAAATATCAAAAGCATTTATCATTTGGTGGCCGTGTGACGTGAGGCCTTCGCTGCTCAGCATCTCCTCCTTCAGACGCATTTTAGAGCTAAAGAGGAGAGAAACCAATTCTGCGCAAATGTCTGGAGAAACTGCAGCATCTCAGACTGTTACTGTGACGATAACAGGAGTTAACTCTGTAGCAGCGAGGAGATCCAGGACCAGCTACCAGAACCAACCCCAGTCTGCATGGAGCATACAGGGGCCTGATTAAAGACGCTGGCAGAAGGTAAGAATGTCAGAATCTAGAAGATGCACAAAGGAAAGGATGGCGATGGCGCCTTGATGGCCTCTTTTTACTTGCGTTCTGTCAAACACCACCGAGCCGTTTGCTGCGACTTCTCTGTGTCTCCTGAACACAAAGGGCTGCTGCTTGGCCATGAATAAATGATGGCGCCCAGGGCAGAAAGGGTTCTCGCCAAAGGAATGATGAAGGCAGCCCGCCTCACAAACATTTACACCCAAACAGAAAAACCCTCAACAGACGCTGCTCTTTTAAAACCCTTCAGGGTCTAAAGCCTAGTGGGCCATCTGTTGTCCCTACACTTCTAACTGAGAATGATACAGCCCGCCATAACAGGTGGTTTGATGCCGATGAAGATTTTTTTTATTTAGGGAAGAAAAAAAGTATTTTTTCTATCCCGTGACCTTTAACCCAAACTCAGACCTGGTGTCTCCAGAAGTGATTCATTTCACCCGGTATATGACAGCCGGCATCTTCAAAGAAAAAGAGACCAAAACCCTTTTTTTATGCTGACAGGTGGAGATTAACCGACACAAGTTTGTAGGCCAGACACCAATACCAGTTATTCAGACAGTTTAGCCGATCGCCGCTTCAACTGCAGATTGTGGGCTGAAACTTTTTAGCAAATATTCCCATTTCTTCCTCCATTTATACGATAAAAAAACGGCACATCAATAGCAAATGATGCATTAATCTCAATTTAAATAAAAAATAAACCTATGTTAAGAAGTTAAACCAAACATTGACCATGGACACCAGGCAGAGGCAGGCTGGAGGCTGCTGGACGAGCTGACAAACATGTGTAAGTAAAAAAAATCATGAAATATCAGCAAAGCGATGCATCGTCTACGTCTGCTTTTTCTCCAATAACCCTAAAGTAACCTGCATCCCGGACATATTTCACTCAATAAGCCAAAACCTGCAGAACCCTTGAAATTCTGGATCCACAGTGATTTGCACAATAAAGTCCGACACACAGATCGGAGCGTTTATTGTTAAAAAAGTGAAACAATATTTACAAAAAGCAGGATTTCATTTTTTATTTTTTTTTGGCCGATTTGGCTGTCCAAGCAGTCCCTATGCATATAGTGCCTATCAAATATGCAGCAATACGGTGGAACTGTATGGAACGGTGTATTTTCTTTGATAAAAACAGGAATAAAGGTTTCAATTAGTGTTGCACCGATACCAATACCAGTATCGGGCCGATAGTACCAACAAATAGAGCACCGATACCATTTAGAGAGCCAAAAGTCTATTCAACTATTGTCACTCATTCCAGGTAGGCAATAAAAAGTTCTACTGGATTCACTTTGTATTAGTTTTTTTTCCTGCTTCATTGATAAAGCCATGATGGTAATTATTTTACATCCAAGTAGTATGCAGTTCTTCATTTATACACACACATCAGATGGTATCAGTATGGTATTTGTATCGGCAAATACTGCACAGCCAGGTATCGGGTGTCGGGGCCAAAAAAATGGCAAAACACTAGTTTAAATACGTTTTTTGGATCAGAAAATAAAGCTGTAAGCATACGTATAAATCCAGTTATCTGGATAAGATCATCTGAACCTTTCTGAAGCAAACTAAATACCAATACTGATCCAATCCAGTCTTTAACCCTTTATAGGGCATTCAGTGAAAGACTTTAAACATCTAAATTTCAAGCAAAAACTGAAATCTAAGTAAGTCAGTTTTTCTTAAAATAAGTGATTTTTTTCTTGATCTGAGCCGGTAAGAGAGATACTTTGCAAATGGAATAAGAAAATATACATTTAAAATAAGGAAAAGGTCTCCTCTTTCAAGAGCATAATATCAAATAATCTGATTTTAAGGATAAAAATGCTTCTTCAGCTGGGAGATTTTCTTATTTACCTACTACATTAAGGGTAAATACATTTATTTTAAGACATTTTCACAAATTTAAAGATCATTTTTGTAGTGTGTTATTGGAATCCAGGACAAGACCTTATTACCTATGTAACGTTAAAAAAAATATGTATATTTTGATGGCATAAATGAATGTCAATGTAATTACAAGAAACGCCAACTTGTCCATAAATATTAAGAAAAATAACAAAAGTGCTTCTGTAAAAAATTCATGAAAAACAGAGTAAAAGAAATGGCACTCCATTTGTACGGGGTTTGTACAAGTGATCAAAAATGGTAACTTGCCCTATAAAGGGTTAAGGGAGGCTTAATGAAGCAGATGAATGAGAAATAAAAAAAAAAATCACAGATTTTCAAATCTTTGAATTCGAAATGAAACTAAATTAGGTAGATTTCCTCTGATGTTAATCCCTCCATCTGATATTAATATTTCTATTATTGCTGAAACAGCCACACAGCTGATGGTGCTTGTTTGCTAAATCGTCAACAGTCCCGATCTTAATCACTTTCACCCAAACGACCAAAGTTTAGAAATACATTTCTGGGCTTAAAGGTGCATTGCACAAGTTTAAAAATGTCTGATATTTTCCCCTCATAACTGCCTTTACTATCGCCTGACATGCAAAGTTAGGTTTCCTCCACATTAATAAGATTCGGGTTGGATTCTCTGGTTGTGACGCACTGCAAGTACCTTCAATATTTTCTTACTTCCTGACCCTTGATGACATCACGCCTCTAAACTAAAGGCCATGTGCAGCAGCAGAATTAAAAACTTTTCCTCTGGTGTCATTTCAATTTTCCACCACAGGGGGCAGCCTAACCTAACCCTGGAATTAGCACCGTGCTCCTTTAATAACACACAGTCTCACTTATCAGCAGAGCATGTGAACGGAACGGAACGGAACGCTGCGGAATTCCCGCTCAGGATGATGTTCGCTCTCCCGCTCAAAGTTGCGTCAGGACGCTCTGCTCACAATCCGCTCCATGCTAACCTTAATATTCCTGCTGCTCTGGCGAAATCTCTCCATGCTCGCTCAACTTTTCAGGAGAAGACATTTTCTGACATATGTACTTCATGTAATTATGCCAGGGCCCAGGGACACACCGTGTTTGATCCAATGATGAGACCAATACACGTGTATCAAATGGCTGTTATATCATCGCACTGTTTTCCAGGTGTGAACTTAACGCCTCGCTCCATTCATGTAGCCCCGCATTTCCTATTTAAGTACTAATTTATGACACCAGTGGTGTCAAAAGTACAAACATTTGTTACTTAAGTAGAAGTATAGATACTGTAGTTTAAAAACACTCTAGTAAAAGTTGAAGTATCAGCTTGACCTCTTTACTCAAGTAAAATTAAAAAGTATGTGCTCCAGAAACTACTTAAAGTATAAAAGTATAAAATAACCTTTAAAAAAAAACAGCCAGATGCCACTATATGAATTCAAAGCTCAATTTTTCGATTATTTAAAAAAAATTCTGTGAGAAAGGTCCAAGGATGAGGGAGGTTGTTGTTGGTCTCCGTCTCCCGATACGCTCTCTCGCCTGTGTCCGACCTTTCAGACATTTCAACATCTTTTTCTGAATCCCACATTGTAGCATGGCATAGACAATTCACGTTAGCAGTTTGAAGAACACCTGCTTGCTTCTGATGATTTCCTTTAGCTAACCAATGAGTGTTTGCGTTATATGACTCATCCAATCACACTAATTTTCACTAGATGTGGGCGGAGCCAATGATCTGCATTGGATGGAGCACATGACGTGAAATAATTATTTATAAACATTAAACCGAAGCCAAATGAGTAACGTTTGTTTTAAAAATGTAAGGAATAGAAAGTACAGATACTTGTGTGAAAATGTAATGAGTAGAAGTCAGAAGTAGGAAGAAAAATAAGTAATGGAGTAAAATATAGATACCTAAAAAGTGTACTTAAGTACAGTAACAAAGTATTTGTACTTAGTTACTCTCTGCTTAAATCAAATAAATGTCATTTTACAAATTTTATAATCCAACATTTTTAATGGACGTTGTGAGCGCATCGGAGCGAAATCCTCGCTGCGGCCTTTGAATTGAAAAACTGCTCCGCTGACATTCTCTGCGTATCAGACAGAAACTTTCCTGTTAAAAATGGCTGATACCGTTGTTCAAACCTATTGTGAATCTTTACAGTAAATTGTTTATAGAAAATAAAGTTAGAGTGAAAGAAGGAATTCATCCTCTAAAATCTCAAACATGATTCTCCTCATCATTTCGACATCTATGCCGAGCTGGAAGCTGAACGGTATCCCAGGTTTGGAGGAAAATCAGACAGCCAATCAAATTCCTCCAAACATCATCTACATGACATCATAGCTCCTTTATATCAACGATAAAACGACACCTCAGCTGCTGGCTGTTTGTAGGCGGGAAAATATGTAAAAGCACATTTATTTATTCCAGGAACGAAAAATCTTTACATGGTAGATTTCATATATAGGTACGCGGTGATAGCGTGAAACCGTCTGTCTACAAACCTGGCTTATACAGCTGAATGTGTATGGAGTTTTTTCCAAGCATATTTAAAAACAAAGCGGTTTTAAAGCGGTGTGAAAACTTAAAACAGGAGGTAATACATAAAAAAACGGGTCAGAGAGACTGATGTCACAATGTCTGCCGGCATGATGACTTTTTTCTGAGCCGGTTTCACGACTTGGGTGACCAGGATGGAGAGATTCCCGTCGCCGGAGCTGAACTCCTGCTTCTTTTCTAGATTGATTTTTTTTTCTCCGGGTCAAACTTTAATGGACGCGTCGGAACAGGAGGCACAGCGGCCCTCGCGTCACACGTCAAAGAGCTGCAGCTTCACAGCTGGACGGATCGCATGCAAAGACGGAAACAGGACCTGCAGGTTATTCATGACCAGACGTCTTCAGGATTCCTCCTCTCTAACCTTCTGTCATCACTTTTACTTTCATTATCACCTGCATTTGTCTCAAAAGGTAAGAAAAAAAAACACTATTTATGTTAGGAAATGATTGCTATAATTGATCAGGTATTTTAAACAGGGTTTCACTGATTAATCGTCCAGTCGATTGATGGACCTCAGTATCACTGATACTTAGAGGTGAATCTAACTAACCTTATCTATCTCTGTGAAGGTCTGGAAATCCCCCACAGCTCTAAACCTTGTATTTGAGAGCCGATCAATGTTTATTGCCTTGTTATATTATTAATGAAGATAAGATTCAAATACTGAAGGAGTTTTGTGATAACATTTGACAGTGTAAATCATTAAAATAAAAACAGTATTGGTGAAAATTGGACTCGGCATATCTGTTTTTTTCTAAACATCGGTGATCGGCCAGAAACCTGCAATCGGTGCAGCGCTACTTTCAAACAGCAGGCTGTTCTTTACCGCAGTTAGGACTCAGCGCCGTCTGCTTTAGGTTTCTTTATAAATGCAGTTTTATATGTTTATAAATACTGTGTGGATGATTCTCAGCATCACAGCTCCATCAAACCCCAACGTTTCTTCCACCTGCTAGTGATCACTTCATTCCTCCGGGTTTCATTTCTGGTTACTCTGTATAGAAAACATCTTTTTCCTGTTCGGTCTCTGAGGATTAAACCCGTTTCTGGTTTTGTTTCTACTTTTTGTCATTTTTCGTACTTTTCTTCTATTTGTGACATGATGCAGACAAACATAACAAGCGAGCTGCAGACAACATTAGCTGTAATGCTGTTAGATGCATGTTTTCTACCATCGGTTCTTTATTTGTTGGTTTTCTGGTAAGAATTTCTGATCTCTGTCCAGGATTCATCTCATTTTATACCTTCATCTTTCCAACCATCTTATATTCAAGTACTAATATTATTTTGTGATGATTAGTTTAGTGTGTAGTTTAGAATTAACTCTGTCATGTTTGCGTGGCTTTTTCTTGTGCCTGTTTTTACTTCCAACGCTGAATCACTTCTGATCAACGTTTAGTTTTAATGCTACTTTTTGTAAACCAATGAAATTAGTTTTTCCCCTCAAAAAATGATGACTGACCACATGACTGGCTCATCCTGCATCATGTCTGACTCTGTCTTAATGCTTCTTCTCAGAGGAACCTGGTAGGAGCTGAACGCTTTGGGTAACTGAAATGTCATTGGTTTGGTAGTTTTAAATCTGTTTGGTTCATTTTTTTTTAATCAGTTTTGTAGTTTTTT
>NW_015151437.1:198423-200549 GCF_000732505.1 Cyprinodon variegatus
ATTCTGCTCTTTTTCAGAGACATTGATCCTTTGAACAGCTGAGGAGAGACTCACCTCCTGCAGAAGATCCTGAAGCCAAAGGTCCTGCTGTTTTGCTGGGAGCTGGGGGCCGGGGCCTCAGGGGGGAGCTCAGTGTTGGAGGCAGAGGAGGACGATGTGGAGGTGACGGGCTCCTCTGCTCCTTCCTGGCTGCTCCTCTGCTCCTGCTGCTCCTCCATGTCCACCTCTCCTCTCACAGGCTGGGCTCCTGTGGGCTCCGCGCTCTGCTCAGGGGCCCCAGGCTGCACACAGCCATTCTGACAGCTGCTTTCCTCTGACAGACACAGGAAGTGCAGCTTCAGATCTTCCGCGTGCGTCCTCTCAGCAGCAGCTCTGCTAAGCTTCACTTCTCACCAGGAAGCTGAAACTCAGTCAAGTCAGTTTGGTGAAGGTGGGGGTTGTTGGTCTCTGCGCTCACTTCCTTACTTCCTTCCTGGTCCTAACCCTCCCAGGCTGAGGAAGCCTGCCTCCTCTGCATGCTCTGTGAACTCAGCTGCATATCCAGGAAGTTTCCAGCAGGTGAAGAGAAGCGCAGCTCAGGGTGGAGAGGAGGCTGCTGACCTGTTGCTGCTCTTTTTTCGCTCCAATCCGAGCTGCTCTGCTTCACTCTTGACTTTTTATTCCAGCTCTGTGTCTCTCCCTCTCCCTTTCCTTTGCTCCGCCCACAGCGCTGCTCCTCGGCCTCTGATTGGCTGAGGACAGAAAGGTGAGCTCTGCTGCCCCCAGCTGGTGTTTCAGGTGCTCTGCAGCTGCTGAGGACTAAAGGATGAGGAAATGAACTGTTTCTGTTCAACAGAACCGTGTTTTATTTTCTGTGCGCTGAAAACTGATTTTAAAGTGAAGAAACACTGAATCAGATGATGTGAGGAAGATGAGAGCTGCTCCTCTTCCTCTGATCACACCCCTGCAGCTCCGCTCCGCTCCGCTCCGCCGCCCTCCCACATACGTTTTACATAAAGATGGTTCAAACATCCCACACTGCAGTGAAGCAGAGGTCGCGCGGCCGCACCGAGACCCACGCGCGCTTCTACACCGCACGCACGTGGCGGCTCCATCCCCTGGGTTCCCGCTCTAAGGAGGAACCGCAGCATGAGATGAAGCAGGTTATTTTTGACAGCCAATTAGAGCAGAGGTGCAGCGATTCACTTTAAAACATCTCCCACGTGTGCTGAGAGAAAGCACGCTCTGCGCGGCCTTCCGTGGGGCTTTCACCTTCTCCTCACACCTGGTTTAACCTAGAAAATAGTTTGTTGAATGCAAATAAAAACAGCCTTCCTGATCCTTCAAACGTTTCTGTTATTGGTGTCAAAACTGCTGCTGGGTTTTCCTGCAGGATCTTACTGTAAAGCTTGAAAACAGACTTTTTCACAGCTGCTCCTGCAGCTGAAGTTTGAACTTCCCTTTAAGATGCATCATAATTACACAACATTCTGAAACCCAGCATGACCATTATCAACATATTAGAACCCATTTAACCAAGCCCAAACTTCAGGGTCTGGGAAAGTTGGGATATTGTGAAATCATCATCAATGACCCCTCATCCCCCCCACCATGGACTGGGAAGAGGCTTCGCATCCTATGCAGGTACAGCAGGTTCTGCAAGAGCTTCTTCCCCACCGCCATCAGACTGCTGAACTGTTGGAACTCTAAACTGGACTCTGCATCAAATTATTTTGCACTACAATGATGCTGAACTTATGTCATCCTTTTAAATAGGACACAACTCACTATTTCTACTGCATTTTGCATCATATTTGCACTGCACTGAACGTTTGCACCAATATTTAAACTGGTTTCTTTTTTCTCCCACATTGTTTACATTCTGATCACTACTGCACTTTATACTGGTAATGCTTATCTGCTCCAACTGCTATATTATTACAACTTTTGTAATAAATTTTGTAATGAAATTTAATTTTGTATGCAGAGTGCAAACAAAACTATAAGTTTGTCTAAGTGAAAAATCAAAGCATATGAAAAGATTAAAGGAATAGTACCCCCAAAACATGATTAGCCTTCATTTTCTACTCACCCCCATGCTGAACAACACTCTGGAGTACTTTTTTGATATCTCAAATGCATCTGGA
>NW_015151437.1:202321-203987 GCF_000732505.1 Cyprinodon variegatus
CTGTGATAAACACAAATCAACCGAACATTTTGCCAAATAAATCAAAATTTATCAGAGCACCACTATGCCGAGAGAGGCAGCTGCAGACGCTCTGCGGTTAACCCTGGCTGCTGTTACCCTTGGAGGTCCGCTGGTTGCCGCGACCCTCTCAACTTTAGAATTTAAAAACCCAAAAGGCATTAAATCGGTAAATGGACCATATAGTGACGCTTTAAAGTATAATGTTCTCATCTCAAATGATCTTAAAACGTACTTTTATTGAACAACAGCAATAGAAAACAGAACATTTAACTTAGCTCCATTAAAAGCTGCTTCTGCTGCAGTGCATGCTGGGACAGCTGTCAATTCAACAACAGACAGGTCTGCTCTGATGCATGCTGGGTAAAAAGGGAGGGAAGAGAACAGTCTGTTCTCGATCTGCTGTTGTTGTGAATTTGAACAGTACTAGGGGCTGAGGCGGATGACATTTCACGAGTACACGAGCACATGAGAACGCACAATTACACATATTGAGAAACGCTATCGTCTTTTTTGTTTGCAAAGCTTTCTGGGTAAATTATGTATGCTAAGCCCTGTTGCGCAAGCCCCATCCAGCCAAAACGGCACCGAATAATGTTAAACCTTTTCAGTTTGAATAGAGAATATGAATCACAGGAGGTGATGTAGATGAGGAGGACCAAACGAGGACCAGAATCGCTCCAGTTTTTAACTGAGGCTGTTAGCAATTAGCATCAGGATCAAAACATTTTAGAACGATGAATTACAATCCCTTGAAGTCGTAGGGAAGCGGCTGTTCCAACCGTTGCATTTCCGAATTCTCCTGAGTGGTGCACAATGTTACACGAGTGAATAAAGTGAATGAGATTGTTTGTTTATCAAGGGGGCGGGATTGTTGTGGCAGAAGGTTTGCAAGCAAGTTTGATTGTGGACAGTTTTATGCTAACTAATTAGCAATTTAGTGCTAGTAGGATCCCAATGAGAAATTCCATTGGAACCAAGTATCACTAAATTGGTGACTTAGAAAGGACACTGTCAAGGACGGTAGTATCAAGTATCAACTTGATCTCTTAACTCAAGTAAAAGTGAAAAAGTATGTGCTCCAAAAACTACTTAAAGTATAAAAATATAAAGTAAACTTTTTAAAAAACAGTCAGATGCCACTATATGAATTGAAAGCTCAATTTTCCGACTATTTAAAAATATTCTTTGAGATAGAGCCAAGGATGAGGGAGGTCTTGTTGGTCTCTATCTCCCGATACGCTCTCGCCTGTGTCCGACCTTTCAGACATTTCAGCATCTTTTTCTGAATCCCACATTGTAGCATGGCATAGACAATTCACGTTAGCAGTTTGAAGAACACCTGCTTGCTTCTGATGGTTTCCTTTAGCTAACCAATGAGTCTTTGCGTTCTATGACTCATCCAGTTACACTAGTTTTCACTAGATGTGGATGGAGCCAATGATCTGCATTGGATGGAGCACATGACGGGAAATAAAGATTTATAAACATTAAACCGAAGCCAAACGAGTAAAGTTTGTTTTAAAAATGTAAGGAACAGAAACTACAGATACTTGTGTGAAAATGTAATGAGTAGAAGTCAGAAGTAGGATGAAAAATAAGTAATGGAGTAAAGTATGATTGTGGAGATGCTGGTGGCTCGGTCATA
>NW_015151437.1:205318-206748 GCF_000732505.1 Cyprinodon variegatus
TGAGCTCGTAGATGATGATAAATAACATAGTTATGTATAATATATTACATTTCTGACTGTATATCCCTGTAATTATTACACACTGTAGCTTTAACACCGCAACATTTACTTAAAAGTTCCTCTTTTAAGCCTCTGATTTAGTTTGAATTAATTTAAAATTGAAGAGGTCTCTAAGCTAACTTATGTTCCACTGAATTAAGAAAAATTTATAATGAATTGTGCATTTTCCACTGTTTTACACTTTACTAATGACTGGTACACTGTTATCAAGTTATCTGAGGAGAAAGAGCAATGAAACTGTGGTAAGATTTTTAAACCCCAACGTTTCACCAAGTCATGATGTGTAAACTCCTTAAAACTAACTCAGACTATTGAACTGCTAGAGGATCCTTGACTCTATATGCACAGTCTATAAAACATCAATATCTATTGTATATTTTTCTACTTCCTGTTTGAACAGCTTATAGAGCATAATCGTCATCTTTTTCTTCTGTAAGCAGGCTGACTAAGCTCTGAAAATAGGTTTAAGTTTGAGATTATTGTCTGTAATCAGGGACTGAATGCTGTGGTGAGTTCCATTGTTCTCGGAAGATGAATTTGAAAAGTTGGACTGACGTCCTCCCAGAATTAGATGCGTTCCAGTTTTTCCCTTTGAGCCTCGTATTCTCCATGGCCTCTGCGGCCAATTCTCCCAAAAAAACAACAATGAAAATGCTGTTTTGTGACTATTCTTTACATAAAAACACCCTTTCTGAATGACTGAATACATGATAAAGAAAAGCTACAAATAGTTAAAGTAAAAAAGCTTAATGATGACGTGAATTGCATCCATTCTAAAAACCGAAGTTGGGTACCTTACTTTTCCACCAACGTTTTGACCCCTACTTTTATTTTTGTGTGTAATTTAACTGAGTGTTCTAGTTAAATTCACCACAGCTGAGCAGCTTATTAAATAACCAACTACTATAGAAAGTAGATCACCTGCCAAATCAAACTGGTTATTTAAACATTTATAACATCATGTTATCAAGTAATTTGGCCATTAATAAGATCCCAACAGCAGATCCCTGTCATTCTTGCTGTTCATTTACCTTATATTGTGAAGATTTATTAGTAAACCAGACTTAAAGTCGTAGGGAAATGGCTGTCCTAACCGTTGCATTTCCGAGTGGTGCCCGACTTTGCACAAGTGAATAAAGTGAATGTGATTGGTCATTTATTGGGGGCGGGCTTGTTGTGGCAGAAGGTTCACAAGCCTTTTTGGTTGTGGCTGGTTTGTCGGAAGCATCTTGCTAACAGTTAGCATCTTAGTGCTAGCAGGTTTCCAATGGGAAATTCCATTGGGACCAAGTAGCACTAAATTGGTGACTTAGCATCAACATTGTCAAGGAACGCTATGGACAGCGGAAACATGCAAGAGGAGAGTTTAG
>NW_015151437.1:209625-211192 GCF_000732505.1 Cyprinodon variegatus
GTGACAGCCTATGGTGACAGCTGGCCGCTGTGACAACAAATCCCATGATGTTTGGCAAAGAGAGCGCTCCACGCAAAGCATTCTGCAATATATCTGCCTTTTCTGAGGCCTTTCTTTTCTTCTCATACACTTCGTAGACACTTTTTCTCTTACGACCCTCGGACAACTTCAAAGAACCACGGTGAGAAAGGTGATCTTCAATGACTGTCTAAAAACCGTAGCTCACCACAGATATATGCCTGAAAGTGTGCATGTGCAGAAAAAGATAGCTAACAGTACGAGCACGTAGGACGGCCTTATGGAAGCATATCACCATAATGATTGACAATTAGGAGGACCACTTATTTATCCACCTGGAAACAAAAGATCCTCCTCTATACCTTTTTCCTTTGTCTATGTACAAAGATGTTAGCATACTATAGAACCTTTTACCCTTTTTATTGATTATTTTTACACATTTTCTGAAAATGTGCCTCATATTCTGAGAAATCAGCATACATTTCAAAACCCCTCCATTGGCCTGCAAAATCAAACCTAACCTTCAAAACAAAAGAGATTCATCTTAGGGTGCTGCTTTGTTAACAAATAATAAACAAACCAGGAAATGAATAAACATTTCTAAGAACCACTGATGAGTTCAGTGTAAAAAACACTGATAAACGGAAATAACTAATCATGATTTTGACCTTTTTCTCCTCCACTTGCTGCAGACACTACTTACGTGGGGTTGTAAATTCTTTTGCGTCATTTTTTTATAAGAAAAGTAAAAACACAAAGTTTATTTTCTATAGTTTATTTAATATTTCCTATAAAACAAAACATCCAAACTACACAAAGTTGAAGTTACATTAACTGTACATGTGCCGTTCAATGGCCTCCATTGAATCAAAACAGAAGCTCTGTTCTGGCTCTGAGTGCTAACTGTAAAACTGTGTGGCAGGTGTTTGCCCATGTGAGGAGCCATATGCAAAGATGACAGTGTTCTCCCTGTGAAAACATTACATGTGATAAATGTTTGAGAATTGTGTAAAGGGTTTTGACAAAAGTGTGTTTCAGAACTACATCTGGAGAGGAGAGAAGGTCAGCAGAAGTGGTTCAAGGGGTCGATGCATAAGTTACATGCGGGGGTCATTGTGCCTCAAGTATCAGTATCTGAGAGTAAACATTTGAGAAGAACTGGAATAAAAATTTCGCTTGTTTGAACACATGGTTTCCATCTATATTTGGATTTAGGACATTTTCAAATCCAAGGTAGTTTTGCTTTTTGCTTAATTTGTAAACTTTAGTCTAAATAAACACCCATCCATCCATCTTCTGTCACGCTTATCCCAAGAGGGGTCGCTAGGGGTGCAGTGCCTATCTCCAGCTGTCTACGGGCGAGAGGCGGGGTAAATCCTGGACAGGTCGCCAGTCCACTGCAGGGCAACATAGAGACAAACTATTCACAATTTAGAGAAACCAATTAACTCAACAGTCATGTTTTTGAGCTGTGGGAGGAAGCCGAGTACCCAGAGAGAACCCACGCATGCTCCGGGAGAACATGAAAACTCCATGCAGAAAGAACCAG
>NW_015151437.1:212892-213633 GCF_000732505.1 Cyprinodon variegatus
TTGCTGGGCTGGTTTAGGGCATTTGAGAACAATTTCATCTAATCTATCTGAATTCTGTTGGATATCTGGAGCCAGTAAGTTGCAAAGGAAAAAGAAAAAAAAAATAAAAACACAGAGCAGTCATTACTAGTGTTCCCTCACCACCTCCAAACTGCCCACTGAGGTCCAGAAGGTCTAGCTTTATCTCTGAACGCCTTAAAGGAGCCTGCTGAGAAACCTGTCTGCTGCAGGCCGTTATCATCATACCACCAGGGCCGCTCAGCCCAAAGGTGGAAATACTTCAACTTCAATAGATGTGTTTCGTGTATAAGGAAATATTGTCTAATTTTCTGCTGTTGGTTTCTCTAAACTGGAGAAACATTTAGTATGGCAAACAACTCCATTTGGTGCCCTCTAGTTTACCAATATGGCTCCATGTTCTCTTCTAAATGAGTTCAGGTTGGGATACTGTTCTAATAGATAAATAAATACATATATACAGACCCCATTTTCAAGCCTTTATTTCTCTTAAGAATAATTATTGTTAACTCACAGCTGGTGAAAACATGACAAAAATAATTATTACATCCCCATATTTTATCACTAAAGAATGGGCTTTGTGATGAGTTATTGCAGAATGAACATGGCATATAAAATGTATTTGTCCCGAAACAAAATATAACTGTCACTGAATTAAAAGGGAAGCTTTAATATTGTTTAAAGTCGTAGGGAAGCGGCTGTTCCAACCGTTACATTTCCGAA
>NW_015151437.1:214988-217319 GCF_000732505.1 Cyprinodon variegatus
TTAAAATTATCTATGTAAACAAACCTCATCACTTGAGAAGGTAGGTGATGCGGACGTCGTGGAAGACATTTTGTCGCGTAACGCTCGCCGTACTGTTGGGGGGGAGAAGCGGTGGGGGGGAGATGTTCATGTTGCTGCGGTCTGCAGTCTGGACGCTAGATGTCGCTGAAAATTACACACTGTAGCTTTAATTCAGCGTTGCAGAAACAGTAACAAAAAAACAAACATTTCTTAACAATTTTTGCCACCCAGATTGATCAATGCTTTTTAATCTGCATTGTATCTTGGGAAACGGTGGACGGATACGTTGAATCCATATGTTGATTCAGAGAGTAGAAGGAAACTTCTGTGGGCCATCTTTAAAGGAGTAACGACTTGTGAAAGCCTTTGTTGCAGCCTTGTTGTAGCAGCCCTTAAAAAGGGACACACCCTCGATGTCATCCTCCAGCTGTACCTCACTATGTAAGCTCCCTGGTTCTTATTGTTCATAGAGCGTTTCTTCCGTTACACCGTCTGGGCTTCATATCCTATTGTGCTCTTGTGAATTTAGTTTTTTGGATGAATTTTGTTTTTTGGATAGGTTTGTTATTTTGCCTTTTACCATGCTTATCTCTAGATCTCGCCTACATTTTCTGTGTTTAAAACATGGAAAAAAAATTTTTGTTTAGTATAAATATTAATATGACATTTTAGACAAACAGCTTTAGTAGCTGATGGAGACTAAATGCAAACAGACCAAACTTGTTCAAAAGATGCAATACATCTGCATCACTTTTTTTTTCTCATTTCTGATGAAGGTGTCATTAAATATATATGATTTTAGATTTCTTCGGATTACCTGAAAGTTATACAATTGGCATTTTATATGCATCATGCATGATTCAGTTAATGTATTATTTTTTGCATGTTGTGTAAGGGGAAATGTCTGAACTGTCAGACAAAAGAGTGTGAAAGGTTAAAATATGCTTTAACAACCACCAGCAGCAGTTTTCTCTTTGAGTAAATACCTTTAATCTGCAAGTAGTCAAACAGGACAAGCTTCACGTCTAAACAAAACCCATAAAGGATCAGATCTGATCCTGTCGGCTGATGTTTCAGCCTCTGAGCTTGACTGGAGTTTCTGGTCCTGCTGGGTTCAAAAACGAGATCAGAAATTCCTCAGCTGTTTCTCACACTGGGACGACACATCTAACTCAGACGGCGGCTGAAAATCAACAACAGAATCTTTACTTTCTTAACTTTACAAAAAGTAAAGTCAACTTTTGTTCACTTATATATGGTTTCCAGCTCTGGTGTCTTTCTGTAAGAAATAGTTTATGATTCAACAACCGTGGTTTTAAATGTGCGTCACATGAAAAGTGGATATTTTTACGACCTGATTTTTTTTTTCTGTTTAAATTCAGTGATAATTACAGTTTTTTATGCTAAAATTCAGAATAATGACACAGATAGTGTTTTAAAGATTGTTTAAAGTCAATCATTTACACATATTCACTTACTATGTGGTAGAGCAACTTTGAAACATTTATGACGTGTCAAATGTTTTGAGAAATTATTCTAAAAACTTCTAACAATCCTTAAATTGTTTCGGTCAGAACTACTGTGATTAGATCAGGTTTGTGGACAATCTTGATCTCAAACAACTCTTCATTTAAATGAATGATTACCTGGTATTTAACACACTTAATCTTTCTTATGTTGCCTTTAAATTCAGGTTTAATTAATTAATTTTTGAGAAAAAAGTTTAAATAGAGCTCATTCAGACTAATTTTTATCTCTTCTGGGTTTGTGTGATATGGATGCAGTGTTAGCAACATTATCACTTAGCTATGGATGGTTTATCATGGTTTCCCAGTCTCACCAATAGGTAAAAAGTTACAAAGGCTGCAAATCTAACAAACTGCCAGCTAGTGAGTCCATGGCAGGTGGAACAGAGATGAGAGTGGTGAAAGCAAAGCCGGCTAATATGAACACTTTCCCACCTTAAAGATATTTGAAATAATCATGATTAATTAAATTGAAATAATCGTCAACTATTTTAGAAGTTGAATAATCAACAAATCAACAAACTAACCAAAACAACTCAAAGCAGTATAGACAAAACTATGTGATATTTATTAAGATATTACATTTAAGACGAAAAATCTAATTTGTCTGTTAATATCCTGTTAGAAGAACATCTTAAGTAGCATAGTGTTAGCTGCACCTAGTTCCAGTTCGGTAAAAAACCTTATATTAAGAACCTTTTGCTATTAAAGGAGAATTCCGGTTTTTAACACTTTTAGCCCATTTTCTGTAGTGTCCAGGATGAAATCGAATGATCGACACCAA
>NW_015151437.1:218718-220691 GCF_000732505.1 Cyprinodon variegatus
TACTGGCCAGATGGATCTTCTTAGAACAGCAGTCCTCCCCTTCATGCCATGAAGGAAGCTGTGGAACTCATTCTTATCTCTCATGACCTTCATTTGGAGCCTGTGAGGCTGAGAACAGACATACCTCCACATTTTTCAACTCCTCATCTGCAAACGGGTATGATGTGATGTTGTGGCAGACTGGATTTGTATAAAATGCTTCTTTAATTGTGATTCAGGGCCACTTCACAAGAAGTTAGCCCGGTTGGTAAGCAGCTGCCTTCTGTAACTCTAAGATACATCTCTGATCTGAGTAAGATTACATGTGCTATCAAATCTGTTGTCATGTCTCCTGGTTATTTAATACATACACAGTATGAAGTGTTATTAAGAGTTTGTCCCGAATTATCTCTTCTCAGTAAAAAAAAAAGAAAAGCAGAGAGAAAGCTTCAAGTTTTAAACACAGAGATTTCCTTAACAAAATGTAGTTTCCTGCCCGGACCTGAATAAGTTGTATCTCTCGAGGAGAGTCACTAATGGACCAAACACACAGCTGCCGCTATACAGAGGTGAGGAAATTCCTTTTTTAAACATCTCCAGTGCTTACTGAGGGTTTATTTTCCGAGTTTGGTGCACTTCGGGTTCTCAGGGTGCCACAAAACACAGGGTGACACAAAAGTGGTCTTTTTTAGCGCTGAACTGAACCAGGTACAATTTGAACTTCTGAGAAAATATGTTATCCCATCTTGGGCATGAAATACCCAAATATTAAGCCCTCTGTTACTAAGATTGTTTTAGATTCAACCCCTTAATTGGACAATTTGATTCCTGTATAGTTCTTAGAGATACTCAAACAAACTGATCTGTAATTGTTTAACTTGATATGTTTTTTTTTTACCTGTCATTTAATTTAATGTATCTCTGTTTCTCATGTAAATTTGCTGCCTGTTGGCCAGGACTCCCTTGAAAAAGAGGTTTTTAATCTCAATGGGATTTTTCTCCCTGGTTAAATAAAGGTTAAATAAAAATTAAAAGAAATTCTTCCAGCAGCACTTTTATTACCTTTTCCTTGTGTAAAAAAATGCCTACAATATTTGAAAATATAAAAAAACTGTAGCATTGACAGACCTGCACCTGTAATTCAGTCTGGATGTATACCGGTAGTCTTGAAATTAAATTAACCCTAACCCTAACCCTAATACAATGTAATCAATACATTATATTACATGTACATCATTAATTTAGCAGTTTTGGCACATCATCAGATAGTGTATGTGTGTGTGTCTACCTGTCTAGCCCTTAAAGTGAGGACCATTTTTCCCATTCAAGTTGTTGCAGAGTGAGAACATTTCACTGGTCCTCATAAGCTATTTTGCAAACGGTTAGGTTTAGGGCTAAAGGGTGAATTGGGTTAGGGTTAGGGTGAGGTATGCATCGGTAATGATTACGTTTAGGGTTAGTTTCAGGGTTAAAAATGAATGAAAATCAATGGCAGTCACACATGGTCCTCACTACGATGGCAGAACATGTGTGTGTAATATTCTTAATGTCTGACTACAGTATTATTATGCTCCATTAAGACACTTATTTTGTTGTGATGGATTTGTATAATATGCCCTATTACATGATTTATAGACTTCACAGACTTCATATTGAATATGCAATGTGATGTGTCTATTTTCTATCATAAATTACAGTAATCTACTGATGCTATGAAACAGCAAGAGTGTGTTAAAGTGATGACCTTATTTCTTTATCTTAAAAGTCTTTAAAATTAGTCTGAAAATGTGAAAATATCATTGTTCAATGCTGAACATGTATTGTTTACTTTCTGACCCGCATAACTAGGGAGTACTAATATGGAGGTATAATTCAAAGTGTCTAGAGAGATACAACTTTTGTTCCTCTTGCTGAGCTCCTTTGTGTATCGTCCAAGTCTTTAACCTCTTACACCCTCAGGGGGTATAAATAAATTTCTGCCTGACAAAAACATA
>NW_015151437.1:222643-223812 GCF_000732505.1 Cyprinodon variegatus
TAAAAATAAGTAGTAAAGTAAAGTAAAAATATCAGAAAAATCTACTTGAGTACAGTAACGAAGTATTTGTACTTCGTTACTTCCCATCTCTGCTTATACCTTCCTGGCCTCTTTCTTCTTTCTGAATGTCTCTAACTATTCTTTATGTTCTACTGTGGTGTTCCGTCTGCACACCAACCCAACCTAAAAACAAACAAATTTTCTAACCACATGCTTTTTTATTTTAGCCATTGACAGTGGGAGTAAACGTGACATTTTTTCTTAATTTTCCGTCTCTAAAAATTACTTTTTTTATTGAATCATACTAAAATTAAACGAGCCGTTTTCTTAAGTTTAGTTAAATTACCTACAGAGTGTTGGACGGTGTCCTCATTTTTTTAACCATTAATAAAAGTAAAATCTCAGGCAGAGATTTGGATGTTCTCTCTCATCATGCCTCCTTCAGACTCGCTCAGTTCTATGCACGTTTCAGCGACTCATTATCTATAATGTAATAAGTGAGGATCAAACAGTAGTTTATGATGGTACTGTGTTACAGGGACCGGTAATGAGATTACAGGAACCTGGAGAGAGTGTGTGCTGCTGGAGCTGCACGACAGATCTGTGTCCCCACCCAGCAGCAGACACTCTGCATGATGTGATTATGTGGGACGAGCCGGGCTCAGTCCTCAAACAGGCTTCATGTCCGCCTCCTTTGATCCACCAGGACGTCCTCAGCTCTGATCTCAGCAAACAAAGCGCTGCTAATCCACCAAACTGTGATCCATGAAGGCTTTTTGTGCTTAACACTAAAACGTCTCAATATGTTGGACTTCTTGGTTATTTTCCTGCTAGATAGTCTGAGGCTAAAGCTGAGCGTATCATCCGATACCTGGTACCGATCCGATACTACCGTTGAATGAATGAACCGTATACCTCGCCATGTTAGTGAGTCCATGAGGCTGGAATAAAATGTTATTATAAAAATGGAAACAAACGAACACAGATATAAATCATCAGTATATGCTGTGCTGTTCTGAGCTGCAAACATAGAAATGAAGTGACTAGATTGTTGTAATTGTACTGTTGTGTGTAAGAATAAAAAAAAGATTGGTTAGTCGGTAAGGGAGCTGATCTCTGATCGCGTGTCTCTATTCTGTACCTTCATGTGGTGTTGGTCTGCAGCAGAT
>NW_015151437.1:224874-226165 GCF_000732505.1 Cyprinodon variegatus
GCAAACACTCATTGGTTAGCTAAAGGAAATCATCAGAAGCAAGCAGGTGTTCTTTAAACTGCTAACGTGAATTGTCTATGCCATGCTACAATGTGGGATTCAGAAATAGATGCTAAAATGTCTGAAAGGTCGGACACAGGCGAGAGCGTATTGGGAGATGGAGACCAACAAGACCTCCCTCATCCTTGGCCCTATCTCAGAGAATTTTTGCAAAATGGTCGAAAAATTGAGCTTTCATTTCATATAGAGGCATTAAAATGTTACTTTATACATTTATACGGTACCTTAAGTCGTTTTTGGAGCACATACTTTTTCAGTTTTACTTGAGTAAAGAGGTCAAGTTGATACTTCAACTTTTACCAGATTGTTTTTAAACTGCAGTATCTATACTTCTACTTAAGTAACAAATATGTGAACTTTTGACACCTCTGATTGGATCAGACTTGTGGGCTGGATGTCTCTGTAGGATTCGGATCTTCCTGTAGTGTTCCTTGCTGTTCGTACTTCTTTAAGTTCTTGTTCTCCCAGATTCAATCTGATTCTTTATGACCAAAAACCTACTGTAGAATTATGATAAATAGATATACAAGCAGTCTTATTCAATACACATGGATCTAAACAAATCTCTAGGCATGTTGAATGTTTTATGTGATTCAGTACCACCAGACCCCAATATATCACAGGCATTAGTGCACACTGCCACTCTGTTCTTGCTGCTAGCTTTCTACATGCCCTTAGCCTCGCTCCTATTGACATGTGGACCTGTATCTATTCAATTCAATTTAGTATATTTTTATAGCACCAATTAACAACAAATGTCATCTCAAGGCACTTTACAATTCAACCAGATCATCCAGTCAAATTGATTCAAAGTTTTCTATCTAAGGAAAACCAGTTGATTGCATCGACTCATTGACTCAAAGGCAATCCCTCACACCTAGCATGCTTGTAGCGACAGTGAAGAGGAAAAACTCCATTTGAACAGGAAGAAACACTGAGATGTAACAGGACAAGTACAGATAAAAGTCCATTATCTGAGGCCATGAGAATATCATTATGGCTTTCACCAGAGCTGTTTAAGTGCTATGATGAGCTCTGCATACAAGTCAACCTTTTTCGATTTGAGGGTAGAACCAACCAGAGGAGGTAAAATGCCAGTGATTTGCTATTACTTAAGAAATCCAGCCTTTTGTGACAGTACTGTTTTCCTCCCAATTGCTTTTCTCTTAAAGGAATAGTACACCCAAAACATGATTAGCCTTCATTTTCTACTCACCCCCATGCTGAACAA
>NW_015151437.1:231360-232679 GCF_000732505.1 Cyprinodon variegatus
CCCTAATTATAATAAACCAGAATAAATGTCTTTAAATCCATTGTTTTTTATCACTCTTTGGTGCCCAATCTGTCCTGAAAATGGGATCCTCCCTTACTAAATTTATTCCATCCATTCATTCATTCATTTTCTGTCACACTTATCCCAAGCGGGGTCACGAGGGGTGCTGGTGCCTATCTCCTGCTGTCCACAAAGGCGAGGGTACACCTTGGACAGGTTGCCGGTCCAGCACAGGGCAACACAGAGACATACAGGACAAACAACCATTCATGCACACACTCACACCTAAGGAGAATTTAGAGCAGCCAATTAACCTAACAGTCATGTTTTTGGACTGTGGGGGGAACCTGGAGTACCCGGAGAGAACCATGCATGCACAGGGAGAACATGGGCTGGGAATGGAACCCTGAACCTTCTCGCTGCAAGACAGCAGTGCTACCCACTGCTCCACTGAGCAGCCCAGAGATGCATGTATTATGAATTTAAGTTTTTGTTTTTGTTTTACTTTTATTATATAAAGTGCATAATCTTAAGAAAGATACACCTAAAATGCAGATAAACATGGTGTAATCATATTTGGCCAAACAGCTCTGAACAAATCCAATTATGATGTCAGACAATCAATTTAAGAGAAAGAATGTGAAATGAATCCAGTTTGCTCAGGAGATGGATTCGATAATTTTTACAAGATGCAATTGTCATGGCCTTCTGCTCAGGGTTTTTGATTCTGTTCAAATTTTCTTAGTCGTAGGGAGGGCATATTTAAATTTTAAATCATTCTGTCTTAAACATGTATATTAATGTACTATTTTTCAGACCATATTGTTCCAAAAAAAAAAATAAAAATCCTGTCTTAAAATTTGTGTGGTTTTTTTTGTTATTTTATGCAGGCCAGTTAGTTCTACCTCAGCCTGAACACCTAAATTCGGCCAATCATATATCAACAGTCATCTGTCAATCTAAATTTTTCTGTCATAGCATCTTGATTCATATGTCGCAGCTAATAAACGCAACAGTTGAAATAACAATCATTTACTTTCCCATTGAGTTCTGTCCAAGTGTTTACGGGGATGGATGTTGAATGGCGTAACTATCGGTAAGCAGAGACTGCAGTTCCTTAGGGGCCCCCGACCTCTTACGGGCCCCATCACTGACACCTGGTTGGCCCCCTACGCAATTGTGGACTAGGACGTCTCTTTGCAGATGTAATGGTGTGAAAATTTCCTCTTATTTCCACCTGATACTGGTTTATACCGCCAGGGGGGGATTTACCATTAGGCAATACTAGGCAGTTGCCTAGGGCCCCAAGTTCCTGGGGG